>NC_074702.1:36455188-36611783 GCF_029448725.1 Salvelinus fontinalis | reverse complement strand
TACTAGACTTATGGTCGGCTTTAGGGTACGTATCAACACCTAAAACCTATGTATTTACATCATGGTAAGTAACAGCTGCAAGTAGGTTGGTGCTCTGTAACAATGTACCAGTTACTAACCTACAGTATGTAACTACCATGTAGATACACAGGTTATTGCACACAACATAAAGTAGGACTAATTCATAAAGAGAAAACCCTGTGCAGAGCAATGTGTCTTGAGATCCAGGTGCTGGTTTTAGCAGGAACAACTTGTTAATGGGTGTTAGTGTGTAGGTTACCTATTTTTTATTTTACTATTATTTAACTAAGCAAGTCAGTTAACATCAGTGGTTCCCAACGAGGGGTACTAGGACCCCTGGGTCTACTTGGCCTATCCACAGGGGTTACTTGAAAATCTTACTGGTAAAATGCACGAGGGTACATCAAGGGTACTCCGGGCAAAGCTAAATTCAGTTGGTGGTACAGTAACCGAAAAGGGTTGGGAACAGTTATAGTTGTGGGGTTTGTGTAACCAAAGTTGTTTTGCCATGGCAGGAGGATGACGTGGAGACTCAGTTTGGACAGGTCCACTGCACCATGAAGGGGGTTCCCAAGGGCAGCCGCCCAGTCATCATGACCTTCCACGATATTGGACTGAACTGTATGTTTTGTTGTTGTTGTGAGAGAGCCCTGTCTGGGCTATCCAGTTGCTCTTAAGTTTAGGTTATTGTTATTGTGCACATCTGGCTAAGAGCTAAGTTCCATTCCATATTGATATGCATCTAAACCAGTGAGAGCACAGCGCTTTGATGACAAACAGAACTTTAAACAGATTACTTGTTTTTAATGTGTTAATTCAGGCTGTCATGTCATGATCTGTATACAGTCCCATATGGTTGTTCTATTCAATTCAATGTCATTTTCAAAAGCAACAATGCACAAGAAAGAAAAAAAACATTTAGGAGCACTTTGCTGAACTTGTCTTATATTCTCTTTTGTGTCTAGACAAGTCGTGCTTCAACCCCCTGTTCAGCCACGAGGACATGCAGGAGATCATGAGGCACTTTGCCGTGTGCCACGTTGATGCCCCTGGGCAGCATGAGGGTGCCTCCACTCTCTCCACTGAGTGAGTGACCAGTGCCAACCTCAATTAGCAGCATGAATTTGTGCAACGGATGTGAAATGGCTAGCTAGTTAGCGGTGGTGCGCGCTAGCAGCCTTTCAGTCGGTTACGTCACTTGCTCTGAAACCTTGAAATAGTGGTTCCCCTTGCTCTGCAAGGGCCGCGGCTTTTGTGGAGCGATGGGTAACGATGCTTCGTGGGCGACCGTTGTTGATGTGTGCAGAGGGTCCCTGGTTCGAGCCCGGGTATGGGCGAGGGGACGGACTAAAGTTATACTGTTACATTTGCAAGGGGGTTATTGAGTTGAAGATTTTCTGGTGGATTCTCTGGTGGTTGTAGTCCTCAGTGTACCGTGAAATTGATTAGAAGCAAATTAGTCAGATTCAATGATTTCACATGGCACAGATCCCATCTGTTGTCAGTGTTAGTGGACACTGGGATCTATTCCCATCTGTTGTTAGTCTTAGTGGACACTGGGATCTAGTCCCATCTGTTGTTAGTGTTAGTGGACACTGGGATCTAGTCCCATCTGTTGTCAGTGTTAGTGGACACTGGGATCTAGTCCCATCTGTTGTTAGTCTTAGTGGACACTGGGATCTAGTCCCATCTGTTGTTAGTGGACACTGGGATCTAGTCCCATCTGTTGTTAGTGGACACTGGGATATAGTCCCATCTGTTGTTAGTCTTAGTGGACACTGGGATCAAGTCCCATATGTTGTTAGTGGACACTGGGATCTAGTCTCATCTTTTGTTAGTGGACACTGGGATCTAGTCCCATCTGTTGTTAGTGTTGGCAGTTGATGTTATTCCTCAATAACACAAACTACAAAGCAAATCAGGGGGAGAAAAATGTGTTTATTTGAGAAGAACAAATCAACCTGTTATGCTGGGAGTTAGATGTTCAGTCTCCCCTGTCCTCAGCTTTTCGCCACTGAACAAAGGAACAGGATGCCATTTATAAGCCCCCTACCCCAGCCTGGGGTTGACCAATCAGAAGTCCTTGCAGTACAACTTGGCCAATGGCCAAATAACAAGTATCCTGCTCCCAACTGTACAGACCAATGAAAACGTGGCACATGTAGCTCTGAGTTCAAGAGTGACATTCCACAGATTCTAAACAGATGTTGAACTGAAAAACCAACTCCTATTGATCGTTAACTCTAGTCCTCTGCTTTGTGTATTTATCTTCAAAATATTCTTATATCAGTGAACACTGTGATCTAATCCCATCTGTTGTTAGTGTTAGTGGACACTGGGATCTAGTCCCATCCGTTGTCAGTGTTAGTGGACACTGAGATCTAATCCCATCTGTTGTTAGTGTTAGTGGACACTGGGATCTAGTCCCATCTGTTGTTAGTGTTAGTGGACACTGGGATCTAGTCCCATCTGTTGTTAGTGAATACTGAGATCTAGTCCCATCTGTTAGTGGACACTGGGATTTAGTCCCATCTGTTGTTAGTGAACACTGGGATCTAGTCCCATCTGTTGTTAGTCTTAGTGGACACTGGGATCTTGTCCCATCTGTTGTTAGTGGAGACTGGGATCTAGTACCATTTGTTGTTAGTGGGCACTGGGATCTAGTCCCATCTGTTGTTAGTAAACACTGGGATCTAGTCCCATCTGTTGTTAGTGAACACTGGGATCTATTCCCATCTGTTGTTAGTGAACACTGGGATCTAGTCCCATCTGTTGTTAGTGAACACTGGGATCTTGTCCCATCTGTTGTTAGTGGACACTGGGATCTAGTCCCATCTGTTGTTAGTGGACACTGGGATCTAGTCCCATATGTTGTTAGTTGACACTGGGATCTAGTCCCATCTGTTGTTAGTGGACACTGGGATCTTGTCCCATCTGTTGTTAGTGGACACTGGGATCTAGTTCCATCTGTTGTTAGTGAACACTGGGATCTAGTCCCATCTGTTGTTAGTGGACACTGGGTTTTAGTCCCATATGTTGTTAGTGAACACTGGGATCTAGTCCCATCTGTTGTTAGTGGACACTGGGATCTAGTCCCATCTGTTGTTAGTGGACACTGGGATCTAGTCCCATCTGTTGTTAGTGGACACTGGGATCTAGTCCCATCTGTTGTTAGTGGACACTGGGTTTTAGTCCCATATGTTGTTAGTGGACACTGGGATCTAGTCCCATCTGTTGTTAGTGGACACTGGGATCTAGTCCCATCTGTTGTTAGTGGACACTGGGATCTAGTCCCATCTGTTGTTAGTGGACACTGGGATCTAGTTCCATCTGTTGTTAGTGTTAGTGGACATCAGGACTAAGAGCAGCTGCCTGCCATGCTAATCCACTGTCACATGGCACCTGGTCCACAAGACTCTTAAAACAGTCAACATCGGGGACTGGGTCACTGCTAGGCTACTGTAGGTCACTTTACCTGAATCTTCAGGTAGTAGAAGTATCCAGTGAGAAAATAGATGATATTCACAGGATAGAAAGACAATGACAAGGCACCAACAGATAATAACAAATGGATGATACATTCATTTGAAACATGTCAACAACAACAACATGTTTGAGAGACAAGTTTGGCACAATAACATTTTGGGTTGCATCCTAAATGGCACCCTATTCCCTTTATAGTGCACTACTTGTAAGTAGTGCACAATATAGGGAATCGGGTGCCATTTGGGACACATCAATGACTTGTATCGTGTTAGTGATGATGAGGAGCACTTGAGGTAACTTGTGTTCTGGTCTTCCGCTGCAGGTACACCTACCCCTCTATGGACCAGCTCTCTGAGACTCTCCCTCAGGTCCTCAAGCACTTTCGGTGAATCACAAATCAACGTTTATTTGTCATATACACAGTTTACAGCAGGTATAAATGGTGCAGCTAAATGTGTACTGGCAAGCTCCCTCAACAGTGCAGTACAAATATCAACATAAACATGATTTAAAAATATATATATACACTACCGTTCAAAGGTTTGGTGTCACTTATACATTTCCTTGTTTTTGAAAGAAAAGCAATTTTTTTTGTCCATTAAATTAACATCAAATTGATCAGAAATACAGTGTAAACATTAATGTTGTAAATTATTATTGTAGCTGGAAATGGCAGATTTTTTAATGGAATATCTACATAGGCCCATTATCAGCAACCATCACTCCTGTGTTCCAATGGCACGTTGTGTTAGCAAATACAAGTTTATCATTTTACACACTTGTTTTAATAAATGCTTTCAAGTGTTACCCTCCGGGATCAAAAACACATTTATTACGTGGATTATGTGGATAACTAAATATAAATTAAATGAAATTCACGAAGAGGTTTACATCCTCTTCTTATTAGAAGCTTCAAACTCCCATCAAACCTCTTATTGTTTCCTTTCAGGTTTAAGAGTGTCATTGGACTGGGCAGCGGTGCTGGTGCCTACATCCTCGCTAAATTTGCTGTGAGTGGATTTTTTGTTGTTGTTGAACTCTTTTGTTAAATTGAGCAGCCATAATTAAACTAGGATTTAAACCTAGTAAAAGTCCTTCAACATACCACAGTGTTGATACTGATAACATCATCTTGATAATTGTTATTGCCAAGCAAATCAAATCAAATTTTATTGGTCACACACACATGGTTAGCAGATGTTATTGCGAGTGTAGCGAAACGCTTGTGCTTCTAGTTCCGACCGTGCAGCAATATCTAACATGTAATCTGACAATTCCACAACAACTACCTAATACACACAAATCTAAGTAAAGGAATGGAATAAGAATATATACAGTACAAATAAATATATGGATGAGCAATGACAGAGCGGCATGGGCAAGATGCAATAGATGGTATAAAATACAGTATGTACATATGAGATGAGTAATGCAAGATATGTAAACATTATTAAAGTGTCTTTTGGAATGTTCTTTTGTTTGTACACATCTACACTGTTCTGTACTGTACAGCCACTGAATAGCCTGTGTGATGGTTATCCTCGAGTTAGACTAACCACTGAAACAATGAAGCTCATAGTAGATATCACAACAAAGTTTTTGTGATAAGTGTTTGTGTCATTTCCTGCTCTCTGAATCCTAAATATGTCCCAAATGGGTTGTGCTATGTTCTTCATGTCTTTATTCTTCCTGTCTACAGCTGAACCATCCAGATAAGGTTGAGGGACTTGTCCTCATCAACATCAATGCACGTGCCGAGAGCGTGATAGATTCACTAACACACAAGGTAGCATAGCATAGCATAGCATTACTAACATAGCATAACATAACATAATTAACATAGCATAGCATAACTAACATAGCATGACTAACATAACATAGCATAACATAACATAATTAGCATAGCATAACTAACATAACATAGCATAGCATAACTAGCATAGCATAGCATAAGTAACATAACATAGCATAGCATAAGTAACATAGCATAACTAACATAACATAGCACAGCATAACTAACAGAGCAAAGCATACCATAGCATAATTAACATAACATAGCATAATTATCATAGCCTACTTAACATAACATAGCATAATTAACATAGCGAACAAAGTTGAGTGCTTTTGAAAATGTAAATAAAAGAATTTTCAAGATCTGTATTTGTTTTGTATTATTATTATTAAGACCCTCCAACATAACAATCCACATTGTGGTGGGTCTTTCAGCCTAAGCGCATGGTGACATGCGGATTTACTCTGATAGAGTTCAATTCTTAGGGGATTATGTATAAATATGCTTTAATGTCCTTTGTGTTTGCTCAGAGCCTGGCTTGGAGGAGCCTGTACACACCACTGTAAACTCCCAACTCTCTCTCTGTTCAGATGACTGGCTGGATCCAAGCACTGCCTGATCATATCCTAAACCACCTGTTTGGAAAGGTAAGGGTTAGATAGAAACAGCAACTACAGTAGCTCTAACACCTTAATGGCTATTTCTGTTTCATCTACTACACTACAACCACTGACAGTCCGTACGGAAAGAGCAACGTATTGTTTTGAAACATCCTAAAGATGTAGCTTTGTTCAATCAACTGTCACTATAAGACTTCTGTCCCCCTCTGGAAGCTACAGTATATGAATGATACAATTACATTTATATTTAAATAGCTATGAATTGTTGTGAAACATCAACCCTTTGTTATGGATATTTATAGTCAGTGTCATAACACATTACATGTGTATTATAAGGCATTATAAACTATGTTATAATACATTATAAGTATGTACATCATGGAAAGCGTTACCATTGAGATTTGTTCTTTGCGCAATAGGAGGAGATCCAGAACAACCCCGATCTGATCGCCACATACCGCAACCACATCACCAATGATGTCAACCAGTCCAACCTGGCCCAGTTCTTCAAGTCCTACCAGAGCCGCAGGGGCCTGGAGATCGAGAGGCCTGTCCCAGGGGGAAACATTAACGTCAGAACTCTGATGTACGTCACACGGACCGACTCAGCATCAGGACCCTGACTCTTACCTGGCCACATGACCTGACTAGGGAAAACTCAGGGCTGAGTTTTGACTGAGTATTAGTTATGATATTGACTGAGTATTAGTTATGATATTGACTGAGTATTAGTTATGATATTGACTATGAGTGTTAGTTATGGTATTGACTGAGTATTAGTTATGATATTGATAAAATAATGTATATGTGAAAGATAATGATAAAATAATTACACTCTGAAACCTTATAACTGTATGAAATTGATTAGAATAAATAAAATTATAATCTGATGGTGTGTGTAGTTTTAGTCAGAATGAGGTTAAACAATGTATAGTGGAAAAACACAGACTGTCTGAGCAAGGTGTAGCTTAGGATTTGAACTTGTGTGTGTGTGTGCCTAGTAAAATACCGAAGAACAATTAAAACTGTGTTTGGACCGACCTGGCTAGGCCTCTGAGAGACTTGGGAGAGGACAGGGAGTACTTCTCAAGGTTTTCCTAATCTCGGGGGAATGGAACTGTCGGCTGGGTAGTGATACAAAGTGGTGCGAACTGTGGAGAAGGATAAAACTCACCTACTGTTTGTGTGTATGTATGTGCGTAGGATATCTACTGTTTGTGTGGAAGTATGTGCGCAGCTATAAAATGGATGTCTTTGTATAATGGACTTCAGAGCGCTCTCGTGAATAAACATTTGACTATTGTAGGCTGGGCCTCTGTCTGTTTTCATTTCAACCAGTATCTTATCAATTCTGGGTTGCAGACTGAGTAGTTCATTGAAGTTCAGTTTATTGAACATTGAGAACAGAATTCTCGCAACAGATATTGACTGAGGTTTAGTTATGATATTGACCATCAGTATTAGTTATGATATTGACTATGAGCATTATTAGTTAAGTAGCTAATGAATCTGCTGACTCATGCAGGTGCCCTGCTCTGTTGGTGGTGGGAGACAACTCCCCTGCAGTTGAGGCTGTGGTCGAGAGCAATGCAAAGCTCAACCCAACACAGACCACACTGCTCAAGGTCAGTTTCATGTGTGGCTCCGACAGATGTAGCAATTCATAATACTGTCAAAAGTACTTTATAAGTAAAGATCCGGAACTACAATGTCATTGACCATCCAAGAACAGTATATATGATTGATAATGAGAAAGATTTGTTAAGATCAAATGACGGTTGGTTGGCCCATGATCTTTTGTCTCCGTCCAATCAGATGGCTGACTGTGGAGGACTTCCCCAGGTGAGCCAGCCTGGCAAACTGACAGAGGCCTTCAAGTACTTCATCCAGGGCATGGGTTACAGTAAGTATCATGGGTTACAGTAATTATCATGGGTTACAGTAAGTATCAGGGGTTACTGTAAGTATCATGGGTTACAGTAAGTATCATGGGTTACAGTAAGTATCATGGGTTACAGTAAGTATCATGGGTTACAGTAAGTATCAGGGGTTACAGTAAGTATCATGGGTTACTGTAAGTATCAGGGGTATCAGGGGTTACAGTAAGTATCATGGGTTACTGTAAGTATCAGGGGTATCAGGGGTTACAGTAAGTATCATGGGTTACTGTAAGTATCATGGGTTACTGTAAGTATCAGGGGTATCAGGGGTTACAGTAAGTATCATGGGTTACAGTACGTATCAGAGGTATCAGGGGTTACAGTAAGTATCATGGGTTACAGTAAGTATCATGGGTTACAGTAAGTATCATGGGTTACAGTAAGTATCATGGGTTACTGTAAGTATCAGGGGTATCAGGGGTTACAGTAAGTATCATGGGTTACAGTAAGTATCATGGGTTACAGTAAGTATCAGGGGTTACAGTAAGTATCAGGGGTTACAGTAAGTATCATGGGTTACAGTAAGTATCATGGGTTACAGTAAGTATCATGGGTTACTGTAAGTATCATGGGTTACAGTAAGTATCAGGGGTTACAGTAAGTATCAGGGGTTACAGTAAGTATCATGGGTTACAGTAAGTATCATGGGTTACAGTAAGTATCATGGGTTACAGTAAGTATCAACTGAAGATAATGTTCACCTTAGTGCATGTCAACAAGGGGTGGCAGGTAGCCTAGTGGTTAGAGCATTGGGCCAGTAACCAAAAGGTTTCTGGATCGAATCCCCGAGCTGACAAAGTAAAACTGAAGAACAAGAACTAAAATGTAGCTACCAGCCTCCTTGTGTACCCAGAGACTATTCACTTTCTATGCCACTGTTGATCATTGGTGTCCCCTCCACTAAGACTAGGGGCTCTATTCAAACTGTGTCGCTGAACCGTTGCAGATTGCGCTATAGAAATGTAAAGGTCATTTCCAGTTGAGGCGACGTACTGCGTGTAGCATTTACCGTGAATGCAGTCTCTGCTAATGCGGAAACATTGCCTTTAAATTGCAATCACGCTGTAACACGGAATTTCCACGATACGGATTGAATAGAGCCCTTGGGTTCTGGTCAAAGCAATGCACTATATAGGGAATAGGGTGGAAGTGACAATTACATTGATGGAAGCTACAATCTATCTGCAATATTAAAGCTGATCTACCTCTTGAACATAAAAAAATATGTATGCTATGCTATGCTAGTTATGTTAGATATACCAAGCTATGGTAACTGTCTCTCCTTCCTTCTCTTAGTGTCCTCAGCCAGCATGACCAGACTGGTGAGGTCCCGCACCGCCTCAGGCTCCAGCATCGCCTCCTGCGACAGCAGCAGGAGCCGCTCTCACACCAACGACAACCAGCCCGCCCGGGAGCACACCGACGTGTCCATGGAGAATGTCTCCAAAAGCACCGTAAATCAGACCATTGTCATGTCCAGCAGCAAGACTGAGGACGCCTGCTAGTGCCCTGGTCACTGAAAGGTCATAGGTTGTCTCCTAAATGGCTCCCTATTTCCTTTATAGTGCACTACTGTTGACGTCAAAAGTAGTAGGTTGTCCCTAAACCCTGACCTCATACCCCCTGTCCTGTCTACCCTGCTGCCTGTGTTGCTGACAGTAAACCCCATAACCCCTGTCCTGTCTACCCTACTGCCTGTGTTGCTGCTGACAACAAACCTCATAACCCCTGTCCTGTCTACCCTACTGCCTGTGTTGCTGCTGACAACAAACCCCATAACCCCTGTCCTGTCTACCCTGCTGCCTGTGTTGCTGACAGTAAACCCCATAACCCCTGTCCTGTCTACCCTACTGCCTGTGTTGCTGCTGACAACAAACCCCATAACCCCTGTCCTGTCTACCCTACTGCCTGTGTTGCTGCTGACAACAAACCCCATAACCCCTGTCCTGTCTACCCTACTGCCTGTGTTGCTGCTGACAACAAACCCCATAACCCCTGTCCTGTCTACCCTACTGCCTGTGTTGCTGCTGACAGTAAACCCCATAACCCCTGTCCTGTCTACCCTACTGCCTGTGTTGCTGCTGACAACAAACCCCATAACCCCTGTCCTGTCTACCCTACTGCCTGTGTTGCTGCTGACAACAAACCCCATAACCCCTGCCCTGTCTACCCTACTGCCTGTGTTGCTGCTGACAATAAACCACAACATGCTGCTTTTGATAGACTGTCCTCTATCTATGCTCTGTTCTCACTGCATTGTGGGTAATAGAGTTTATACCCAACGGTTGTCATACTGTATGTCATTTCGGTGATATGTAATCTGTATGGATGTTCCTTGGTGGAAATAGTTTCTCTGATATTTATTGTTTTTATTGTTAGAATGTAACAATGCCGGGGGGGGGGGGGGGGGGGGGTTCAACCATAAACATGTAATGGACAGTTCTGATGTTAATGACATCTGTGGCTATTGTCTGGCTTTTTATATATGATGGATCAAATTGACGACTCCCTATTTTTATTTTTTTATAACATGAGATGTCTGTAATACATAAAGAAATCATAATGACTGTAGCTATCAGTGATCCTAGGATGACGCTTAAATAAGCCCTGAGATAAGAATATGTATTAATGTTTGGTCAAATCTTTCAAATGATGAAAAACTGATTATATTAAGATTTAAATTATATAGAAATGTATGTATGTATTGTACCACTTTGTATTAGAGAAATAGCAAAAAATGATGCAGAAATTATTTTTACAACATTTATTTGAAAAGATGTGTCACTACCCAAATCTTAATACTTTGTATTTATTTGAACCAATCAAATGTGACTTCCTGGATGAGTTTGTTTGTTGTTTATGATGACATGGATATGGTACATGGTTTACGAGAGTATTGACCAATGAAATAAATGACAACACTTATTGAGCTGATTTCAATCAAATTTCAATCAATAAAAAGACTTTTAACCTCGTAGAGCTCAAATAATAACTGACTTGACAATGCAGACATTGAGGAAAACACTATTGTTCACTAAGAGTCAATGGAAATCAATGCAAAACTGAGGAAATGTGAGAGAATCTTGTCTGATATACTGTACACTTTGCAGTAAACTACAAAATACTTCAATACTTGACTAAATGTTTTGAGCACAACAGTACATACATAGCAAGCTTAATGACATGACACAAAAAGAATGAAACAGAAGAGTATAAAACAGGATGACCACTCGAGTGGTTAATGCCCTAACTTGGTAGATTATCCCCATATGAATATGATGCATAATTACAATAGGTTTGACCCCCGTGTCCTACTATGGTATCACAAATACATGATCAACTTCCGCTAATATACTGAGTGTACAAAACATTCCATGACAGACTGACCAGGTGAATCCAGGTGAAAGCTATGATCCCTTATTGATGTCGCTTGTTAAATCCACTTCAATCAGTGTAGATGAAGTGGAGGAGACGGGTTAAAGAAGGATTTTTAAGCCTTGAGACATGGATTGTGTATGTGTGCCATTCTTAGGGTGAATGGGTAAGACAATAGATGTCAGTGCCTTCGATCAAACAGGGTATGGTAGTAGGTGCCAGGTACACCGGTTTGTATTAAGAACTGCAACGCTGCTGGGTTTTTCACGCTCAACCGTTTCCCGTGTGTATCAAGAATGGTCCATCACCCAAAGGACATCCAGCCAACTTGACATAACAGTAGGAAGCATTGGAGTCAACATGGGCCAGCATCCCTGTGGAACACTTTTTGACACCTTCTGAGGGCAAAAGGGGGGGGGGGGTGCAACTCAATATTAGGAAGGTGTACTTAATGTTTTGTACACTCAGTGTATATTTAGATGTTTAAAAGAAAATTGAAAAACAACTACATCCCTTTTCCCTTCATTGAATGGAGGTTAAATAATTGATAAACCCTGTGCATAAAAAATTTATTTTTTAAATCAAGATCATAATGAAGAGTTTGTGTTCAACTGCAATGTTCTTCCCTCCTACTCCTGCGGACCTTAAGGGGGTGCAGGCTTTGTTCCAGCCTGGTGCTTGAACATCTCACTAACCAACAAATCATCAATCCCTTTATTCCAAGGAGTGTAAAGCTGGAGTCAATAATAACCTAAATTAACCTGTCCTCTGCTCAGGTCTCCCCAGTTGAATCATACCAAATACTGTAAAAACACTTGGCATTCAGCATTAAGGAGATGGATTTGGGTAAGGCTCTGCGGGGCAGACTAGCGTCTTACCCAGGGGATGTACTTGTACACTAAACTGCCTCATGCTACAGAAACAGGAGATGGATCTGGGTAAGGCTCTGCGGCAGACTAACGTCTTACCCAGGGGATGTACTTGTACACTAAACTGCCTCATGCTACAGAAACAGGAGATGGTCTCCTGCCCTTTAGGCCGTACGTTCAGGCTCGGACAAGGCTGCTCAGTTGTCAGTTGATGACCTCGTTGTGGTCGTAGTAGTGCTCCAGCTCAGAGAAGATGTCGTTGGGGTTCCTGCAGCTGAGGTTACAGAAGCAGGCGTTGATCCACATCACCTGCCATGTCAGCGTGGCGCCGTTGGGACACTCAAACTCCACCTCGATAGTCTTGGACTTGTAAGGGATGCAGCAGCGATCGTCTGTGGCCATGCAGACACCACAGTATTTTGGACGGTAGGGCTTCTTGCTGTTGCAGCCTGAGATGGTGAAGTTCTGGCTCTGCTCCTCCCTGTAAATGTTCAGACACTTCTTCCCTGGCTGAGGGGTTCATAGGTCAACATGGGTCAGAATCAACACTTGAGTGGTTGACATGGGGTCAGAATACTGTTACACTGTCAAAATGATGTTCAACTGTATTGAGAAAACATATAGGGAATAGGGTGCCATTTAGGGCATAAGCCATGACAGATGTCCTCACCTTGATGTGCTTGGTGATGTCGACGTCACAGGGCCGGATGTTGCAGAGGCGTGACTCCTTGATCAACTCACACTGGTCGTTGGCGTTGGAGATCCTGAGGGACAGGCCACGTCCACAGGTCTTGGAACATGGGGACCAGGAGGTGGTCTGGGTAATGCAGTTCTTATGCCAGACCTCATTGTGGCTGGCGCGCACTGCAAAATAAACAGAGGAACAGACTCCTGATTAGGGATGACAAATTCCGGTAACTTTCACCCAAATAACGCCCAGGTTTTCCAGAAATCCTGGTTGGAAGATTCCTGGATTCCCTGCTTATTCTTTCCTGATTTCAGGAATCTTCCAAATGGGATTTCTGGGAAACCAATGGGCCCCATAGTGCTCTGGTCAAACGTAGTGCACTACATAGGACCTAGGGTACCATTTGAGATGCAGCCCATAGAATGTAGTAGTGTACCTATCTCCGCATGTCCGGGGGCTGCCTTCCGCGTCTTCCTGGGCTCGTCACAGATCCACTGCTCACAGCATCGGCCCGGCAGTTTGACCCGCCTGGGCGTCTGGCACCACACCCGGGGTGGATGGGAGTCTGTGCAGAGTGGCACACAACCGATGGCGCCGTTTACACACAGACAGCGGTACTTACAGCTGGGTTGGAAGCTCTGGCCGTTCCGGTAGATCACTCCGTCGTACTCGCAGCCTGTGCCCACCATGTCTGTTTGATAGATCATGTAACATAATAAGAATCAGCGCTACACAGTAAAGTATATCCCCTATAGGTATACCTAGGAAAACAAGAAGCGCTACACAGTAAAGTATATCCCCTATAGGTATACCTAGGAAAACAAGAAGCGCGTTATAGTTGAGACTGTTCAATGTCGGCATTTCAGCTTGAAATGCCTTCCTCAAGAAAGACCCGTGTCAATGCACTGTGGCACACAAAGAAGTACATGCAACAATTCAGTTGACGAATCAGAACAACGTCCATTCTCATTACAGTATCTATATTTACACACTGACTTCACAGCACAGGTCCATTCTCATTACTGTATCTATATTTACACACTGACTTCACAGCACAGGTCCATTCTCATTACAGTATCTATATTTACACACTGACTTCACAGCACAGGTCCATTCTCATTACTGTATCTATATTTACACACTGACTTCACAGCACAGGTCCATTCTCATTACAGTATCTATATTTACACACTGACTTCACGCACAGGTCCATTCTCATTACAGTATCTATATTTACACACTGACTTCACAGCACAGGTCCATTCTCATTTTATTTTTATTTATTTTACCTTTATTTAACTAGGCAAGTCAGTTAAGAACAAATTCTTATTTTCAATGACGGCCTAGGAACAGTGGGTTAACTGCCTGTTCAGGGGCAGAACGACAGATTTGTACCTTGTCAGCTCGGGGATTTGAACTTGCAACCTTTCGGTTACTAGTCCAACGCTCTAACCACTAGGCTACCCTGCCGCCCCTCATTACAGTATCTATATTTACAAACTGACTTCACAGCACAGGTCCATTCTCATTACAGTATCTATATTTACACACTGACTTCACAGCACAGATGGAGATGATACAACGTCACAACTCAAAGAGGAAAGTTATCTGACTTCACAGGACAGATGGAGATGGTACAATGTCACAACTCAAAGAGGAAAGTTATCTGACTTCACAGCACAGATGGAGATGATACAACGACACAACTCAAAGAGGAAAGTTATCTGACACTTACAGGCACATACTCCTTTTTCGTACCTCGGCTTGTCCACGCTGTAGTCACAGTACAGTCCCTTATGGTAGTCACAGACGTCGGCCTCGTTGCAGGTCTCCCCCGCCTGCTTGGAACAGGCCTTACAACAGTCACAGCCGTCCATCAGCACACTGACCCCTGGCGGACACAGGGGGGCGCTCTTGGCACACTTGCACGGCCATTTGCAGTACGCTGTACGGTTATACAGCTCTATGGTCGCCGTCAAAGGAGGCACGGATGTGGAATATTGGGAAAAGACCTGTAGGATGGACAGAACAACATTTATGAAATACTGGGTCATACTGGTGGGTTGGTCTTTGGCATGTCAGTCTTGTTGTGCTCTTCCTGCAAACCCACAGAGGGGAGACCAGCAGCACCTCCAGGTTCATCATCACTAACTATGTCATTGGTCATGTGCACCAACAACTAACACACCCTCCTCACACAGCCAGTATAGTGATACAGTAGACAGGGGTTAAATTGGGATGGGGCCACCCAGCCAGTATAGTGATACAGTAGACAGGGGTTATATTGGGATGGGGCCACCCAGCCAGTATAGTGATACAGTAGAGAGGGGTTATATTGGGATGGGGCCACCCAGCCAGTATAGTGATACAGTAGACAGGGGTTATATTGGGATGGGGTCACCCAGCCAGTATAGTGATACAGTAGACAGGGGTTAGATTGGGATGGGGCCACCCAGCCAGTATAGTGATACAGTAGACAGGGGTTACATTGGGATGGGGCCACCCAGCCAGTATAGTGATACAGTAGACAGGGGTTATATTGGGATGGGGCCACCCAGCCAGTATAGTGATACAGTAGACAGGGGTTATAGGGCCACCCAGACAATATAGTGATACAGTAGACAGGGGTTATGGGGCCACCCAGCCAGTATAGTGATACAGTAGACAGGGGTTACATTGGGATGGGGCCACCCAGCCAGTATAGTGATACAGTAGACAGGGGTTACATTGGGATGGGGCCACCCAGCCAGTATAGTGATACAGTAGACAGGGGTTACATTGGGATGGGGTCACCCAGCCAGTATAGTGATACAGTAGACAGGGGTTACATTGGGATGGGGCCACCCAGCCAGTATAGTGATACAGTAGACAGGGGTTACATTGGGATGGGGCCACCCAGCCAGTATAGTGATACAGTAGACAGGGGTTACATTGGGATGGGGCCACCCAGCCAGTATAGTGATACAGTAGACAGTGGTTACATTGGGATGGGGTCACCCAGCCAGTATAGTGATACAGTAGACAGTGGTTACATTGGGATGGGGTCACCCAGCCAGTATAGTGATACAGTAGACAGTGGTTACATTGGGATGGGGCCACCCAGCCAGTATAGTGATACAGTAGACAGGGGTTACATTGGGATGGGGCCACCCAGCCAGTATAGTGATACAGTAGACAGGGGTTACATTGGGATGGGGTCACCCAGCCAGTATAGTGTATACAGTAGACAGGAGTTACATTGGGATGGGGTCACCCAGCCAGTATAGTGATACAGTAGACAGGGGTTACATTGGGATGGGGTCACCCAGCCAGTATAGTGATACAGTAGACAGGGGTTACATTGGGATGGGGCCACCCAGCCAGTATAGTGATACAGTAGACAGGGGTTATGGGGCCACCCAGCCAGTATAGTGATACAGTAGACAGGGGTTACATTGGGATGGGGCCACCCAGCCAGTATAGTGATACAGTAGACAGGGGTTAGATTGGGATGGGGCCACCCAGCCAGTATAGTGGTACAGTAGACAGGGGTTACATTGGGATGGGGCCACCCAGCCAGTATAGTGATACAGTAGACAGGGGTTATATTGGGATGGGGTCACCCAGCCAGTATAGTGATACAGTAGACAGGGGTTATATTGGGATGGGGCCACCCAGCCAGTATAGTGATACAGTAGACAGGGGTTACATTGGGATGGGGCCACCCAGCCAGTATAGTGATACAGTAGACAGGGGTTACATTGGGATGGGGCCACCCAGCCAGTATAGTGATACAGTAGACAGGGGTTATATTGGGATGGGGCCACCCAGCCAGTATAGTGATACAGTAGACAGGGGTTATATTGGGATGGGGCCACCCAGCCAGTATAGTGATACAGTAGACAGGGGTTATATTGGGATGGGGCCACCCAGCCAGTATAGTGATACAGTAGACAGGGGTTACATTGGGATGGGGTCACCCAGCCAGTATAGTGGTACAGTAGACAGGGGTTACATTGGGATGGGGCCACCCAGCCAGTATAGTGATACAGTAGACAGGGGTTACATTGGGATGGGGTCACCCAGCCAGTATAGTGATACAGTAGACAGGGGTTAGATTGGGATGGGGCCACCCAGCCAGTATAGTGATACAGTAGACAGGGGTTATGGGGCCACCCAGCCAGTATAGTGATACAGTAGACAGGGGTTATATTGGGATGGGGTCACCCAGCCAGTATAGTGATACAGTAGACAGGGGTTAGATTGGGATGGGGCCACCCAGCCAGTATAGTGATACAGTAGACAGGGGTTATAGGGCCACCCAGCCAGTATAGTGATACAGTAGACAGGGGTTATATTGGGATGGGGCCACCCAGCCAGTATAGTGATACAGTAGACAGGGGTTACATTGGGATGGGGCCACCCAGCCAGTATAGTGATACAGTAGACAGGGGTTATGGGGCCACCCAGCCAGTATAGTGATACAGTAGACAGGGGTTATGGGGCCACCCAGCCAGTATAGTGATACAGTAGACAGGGGTTATAGGGCCACCCAGCCAGTATAGTGATATAGTAGACAGGGGTTATATTGGGATGGGGCCACCCAGCCAGTATAGTGATACAGTAGACAGGGGTTATGGGGCCACCCAGCCAGTATAGTGATACAGTAGACAGGGGTTATATTGGGATGGGGCCACCCAGCCAGTATAGTGATACAGTAGACAGGGGTTATATTGGGATGGGGTCACCCAGCCAGTATAGTGATACAGTAGACAGGGGTTACATTGGGATGGGGCCACCCAGCCAGTATAGTGATACAGTAGACAGGGGATATATTGGGATGGGGTCACCCAGCCAGTATAGTGATACAGTAGACAGGGGTTATATTGGGATGGGGTCACCCAGCCAGTATAGTGATACAGTAGACAGGGGTTATATTGGGATGGGGTCACCCAGCCAGTATAGTGTATACAGTAGACAGGGGTTATATTGGGATGGGGCCACCCAGCCAGTATAGTGTATACAGTAGACAGGGGTTATATTGGGATGGGGCCACCCAGCCAGTATAGTGTATACAGTAGACAGGGGTTATATTGGGATGGGGCCACCCAGCCAGTATAGTGTATACAGTAGACAGGGGTTATATTGGGATGGGGTCACCCAGCCAGTATAGTGTATACAGTAGACAGGGGTTATATTGGGATGGGGCCACCCAGCCAGTATAGTGTATACAGTAGACAGGGGTTATATTGGGATGGGGCCACCCAGCCAGTATAGTGTATACAGTAGACAGGGGTTATATTGGGATGGGGTCACCCAGCCAGTATAGTGATACAGTAGACAGGGGTTATGGGGTCACCCAGCCAGTATAGTGATACAGTAGACAGGGGTTATGGGGCCACCCAGCCAGTATAGTGATACAGTAGACAGGGGTTAGATTGGGATGGGGCCACCCAGCCAGTATAGTGATACAGTAGACAGGGGTTATATTGGGATGGGGTCACCCAGCCAGTATAGTGATACAGTAGACAGGGGTTATGGGGTCACCCAGCCAGTATAGTGATACAGTAGACAGGGGTTATGGGGCCACCCAGCCAGTATAGTGATACAGTAGACAGGGGTTAGATTGGGATGGGGCCACCCAGCCAGTATAGTGATACAGTAGACAGGGGTTATATTGGGATGGGGCCACCCAGCCAGTATAGTGATACAGTAGACAGGGGTTATGGGGCCACCCAGCCAGTATAGTGATACAGTAGACAGTGGTTACATTGGGATGGGGCCACCCAGCCAGTATAGTGATACAGTAGACAGGGGTTAGATTGGGATGGGGCCACCCAGCCAGTATAGTGATACAGTAGACAGGGGTTATGGGGCCACCCAGCCAGTATAGTGATACAGTAGACAGGGGTTAGATTGGGATGGGGCCACCCAGCCAGTATAGTGATACAGTAGACAGGGGTTACATTGGGATGGGGCCACCCAGCCAGTATAGTGATACAGTAGACAGGGGTTACATTGGGATGGGGCCACCCAGCCAGTATAGTGATACAGTAGACAGGGGTTATATTGGGATGGGGTCACCCAGCCAGTATAGTGATACAGTAGACAGGGGTTATGGGGTCACCCAGCCAGTATAGTGATACAGTAGACAGGGGTTATGGGGCCACCCAGCCAGTATAGTGATACAGTAGACAGGGGTTAGATTGGGATGGGGCCACCCAGCCAGTATAGTGATACAGTAGACAGGGGTTATATTGGGATGGGGTCACCCAGCCAGTATAGTGTATACAGTAGACAGGGGTTATATTGGGATGGGGTCACCCAGCCAGTATAGTGTATACAGTAGACAGGGGTTAGATTGGGATGGGGCCACCCAGCCAGTATAGTGATACAGTAGACAGGGGTTAGATTGGGATGGGGCCACCCAGCCAGTATAGTGATACAGTAGACAGGGGTTATATTGGGATGGGGTCACCCAGCCAGTATAGTGTATACAGTAGACAGGGGTTATATTGGGATGGGGTCACCCAGCCAGTATAGTGTATACAGTAGACAGGGGTTAGATTGGGATGGGGCCACCCAGCCAGTATAGTGATACAGTAGACAGGGGTTAGATTGGGATGGGGCCACCCAGCCAGTATAGTGATACAGTAGACAGGGGTTATATTGGGATGGGGTCACCCAGCCAGTATAGTGATACAGTAGACAGGGGTTATATTGGGATGGGGCCACCCAGCCAGTATAGTGATACAGTAGACAGGGGTTACATTGGGATGGGGTCACCCAGCCAGTATAGTGATACAGTAGACAGGGGTTACATTGGGATGGGGCCACCCAGCCAGTATAGTGATACAGTAGACAGGGGTTACATTGGGATGGGGCCACCCAGCCAGTATAGTGATACAGTAGACAGGGGTTATATTGGGATGGGGCCACCCAGCCAGTATAGTGATACAGTAGACAGGGGTTATATTGGGATGAGGCCTGTAGTTTGTTGTGGAAGGAAGTGGTTCTTCCAGGAACATTTCTAACAGTAGTACATGACATCAGACCACAGCAAGGGGAACTATGTTTGATTCCAGAGGGAAACACTCTGACACATTTCCAAACTAAGGCCAGGAGTTCCCCCACCAGCCTAAAGATGAAGATAAAGTTGTGTATGAGGCTGCAGTATTGTAGACTGAATATCAATGTAGGGTAGGGATCACACGCAAAACATACCTGTTTGTTCTTCCTTAGTCTTTACATTTACTGATTTCAATCTAGTTCAGCCCCATGGACACAAATACCACATTGGCCCTAGTGGTTTGGTTTCCCCCTATGAAGTAATCCATGGGACAGGTTATGATGACTGACAGAAATAAATAACTCTCAGGCCAGGGTCATTTAACCACACCTACCAAATAACACACTTTAAAGGATATTAGTCAGAGAGAGTACTGAGGTAGTACCTGACCTGTCATTAGCTGAGCTAAAATGAGAGAGAGTGGAGGAAAGAGAAAGTGGAGGAGAGACTAGAGCTAAAAGAGGAAGAGAGAGTAGAGGAAATAGAGAGTGGAGGAGAGAGTAGAGCTAAAAGTGGAAGAGAGAGTGGAGGAGAGAGTAGAGCTAAAAGAAGAAGAGAGAGTAGAGGAAAGAGAGAGTGGAGGAGAGAGTAGAGTTAAAAGAGGAAGAGAGAGTAGAGGAAAGAGAGAGTGGAAGAGAGAGTAGAGGAAAGAGAGAGTGGAGGAGAGAGGAGAGCTAAAAGAGGAAGAGAGAGTAGAGGAAAGAGAGAGTGGAAGAGAGAGTAGAGGAAAGAGAGAGTGGAGGAGAGAGGAGAGCTAAAAGAGGAAGAGAGAGTAGAGGAAAGAGAGAGTGGTTTCGTGACTGTCTAGGTTTCAGAGCTATCACAGAGACAGATTCTGAGTAGGTCTGTTGTATGATTAACATTGACAACACGATTATAGCCCAGTGTCAATGCGAAACCAATAATGGGTTATTGGTAATTGGCGCTGCGCACAAAATGTCTCTGTGCGTTATTACGCAATTAAATAATCTAATCTGGATAGATGTGCACAACCTGCAATCATGTTCATGTCTAATATTCTGTAATCCATAACCTGTAATCTTGAAAACCATAAATAAAATAAATCAACAGTTAGTATGAACGTTAGAAATAAATCAAATAATTTATGTTTACCTGATGAGTGGTGGCTACTATTAGAATCCACGGCAGAAGCCACCTCATTACGAGATTCCAATATCAACTTCATTGAACCCAGAATGAGATTCTTGTAAAAAAAATTAGAACGTATTCCACGAGCTCAGATTATTGCAAAACGGTGCGGTGCAAATGATATCCAGCGCCGGTCAACGCTCGCTACGAGTGAGTCCTTCTGTCTGACGTCACATTTCGGGACAAGTCCTGTCGTTTTGCTTGGGTGGTTAAATCCCTTCCTTTTCTTCAGTCCCCACCTCTCCCTCCTTCACAATAAAAAAAATAAAAAACAACTTGGGCTGATCAACAAAAATAAATAGTTGACACAACGTAATATCTTCTTCCTTACACTTCTCTGTATGTTGATTTATTAATCAAATACAATTTTAAACTGATTCAAACCAATCAACAATGAATCAATCAACCAACCAGCAAATAAGGTGCTAGCTTGACAGTCTGCCTGCCTGTCTCTGTTTATCATAAATTCATTTCATAGCCCAATAAAATGTCCAAAACCCCAATTTAACTCACACATAAACTTGAAAAATAACCTTGCACATACAATATGTGCTTTTAATAATCCCAGTCAAAGGTCAACTATAAACTTCACTCAAACAGTCACTCCTACAAACAGATGCTCAAATACTTAGTGAACCCTCGCTGTTGGGTTTTCAATGAGATGATGAATTGAACGTGGCAAAGGGATAAAAGCACATGTTGTATAGGATTTAACTAAACCACATTTGGGCTTTCATTTCTTTAACGTGTACAGTACAGCACTGGGTATACAAAGTTATACTTTGCACAAGGACTACTGTGTTTGTTTGTGAATATACATGTTGATGCGGCGATCAGCTAGTCGTTGTTATTTATGTCCAGTCTTGGATATGGGGGACTTAGTAGCTCTGGTACTCTCGAAGAGGCTCAGCGTTGAGTGTTAACAAGCCACACAGGCGCCCTGGAGCAGAGCTAAGAACTTAGAAAAGGTACAAGAGGAGTACTGTATTAATCCTAAAAGGTACAAGAGGAGTACTGTATTAATCCTAAAAGGTACAAGAGGAGTACTGTATTAATCCTAAAAGGTACAAGATGAGTATTGTATTAATCCTAAAAGGTACAAGAGGAGTACTGTATTATTCCTAAAAGGAACAAGAGGAGTACTGTATTCATCCTAAAAGGTACAAGAGGAGTACTGTATTAATCCTAAAAGGTACAAGAGGAGTACTGTATTCATCCTAAAGGGTACAAGAGGAGTACTGTATTCATCCTAAAGGGTACAAGAGGAGTACTGTATTCATCCTAAAGGGTACAAGAGGAGTACTGCATTCATCCTAAAGGGTACAAGAGGAGTACTGTATAAATCCTAAAAGGAACAAGAGGAGTACTGTATTCATCCTAAAAGGTTCAAGAGTACTGTATTAATCCTAAAAGGTACAAGAGGAGTACTGTATTCATCCTAAAGGGTACAAGAGGAGTACTGTATTCATCCTAAAAGGTTCAAGAGTACTGTATTAATCCTAAAAGGTACAAGAGGAGTACTGTATTAATCCTAAAAGGTACAAGAGGAGTACTGTATTCATCCTAAAAGGTACAAGAGGAGTATTGTATAAATCCTAAAAGGTACATGAGGAGTACTGTATTAATCCTAAAAGGTACAAGAGGAGTACTGTATTAATCCTAAAAGGAACAAGAGGAGTACTGTATTAATCCTAAAAGGTACAAGAGGAGTACTGTATTAATCCTAAAAGGTACATGAGGAGTACTGTATTAATCCTAAAAGGTACAAGAGGAGTACTGTATTAATCCTAAAAGGAACAAGAGGAGTACTGTATTCATCCTAAAGGATACAAGAGGAGTACTGTATTCATCCTAAAAGCAGAGGATGTATCCTCAGTCAGAGGATGATATCCTATGATAATCAGACTGGCCAAACCTCAGGAGGGGATTGGGCATCCAGCAGGATATCTCTAGCAGAGCTCTGTATCCAACAGAGTAGATTCACTGATCTAGAGAATTACTTTAACCTTGGGGTTGCGTTTAAGAAATTAAAAAACACACAAATAAAATCCACCCGTTGTCCTTAAAGCAGTTATAGAAAATGACCAGGTGGGTTTCGGTATCCTAACTCATTGTCCTTAAAGCAGTTCTAGAAAATGACCAGGTGGGTTTCGGTATCCTAACTCATTGCTTTATCCTTGGATGTAGGCTGTTGCTAATTGACGCTGAAATGATATATGCTTTTTGGAGAATAAAGGTTTAGAGAGTGACTGGTATCCTGGCAGGTCTAGAAGATACTGTGTCCAAAACGGTACTCTATTCCCTACATAGTGCACCTCTTTTGACCTGCAGTGCACTACTGTATTTTTGGGAATAGGTTGCCATTTGGGGACGTAGACAGAGAGGATGGGAAATGCCTCATTTAACTGTAGCTAACCTGTTGACCTCTCTGATGAGGACCGTGAACCTTCAGAACACTGACCCGGTGACCTCTCTGATGAGGACCGTGAACCTTCAGAACACTGACCCGGTGACCTCTCTGATGAGGACCGTGAACCCTCGGAACACTGACATGTTGACCTCTCTGATGAGGACCGTGAACCTTCAGAACACTGACCCGGTGACCTCTCTGATGAGGACCGTGAACCTTCAGAACACTGACCCGGTGCCCTCTCTGATGAGGACCGTGAACCCTCGGAACACTGACATGTTGACCTCTCTGATGAGGACCGTGAACCCTCGGAACACTGACCCGGTGACCTTTCTGATGAGGACCGTGAACCCTCGGAACACTGACCTGTTGACCTCTCTGATGAGGACCGTGAACCCTCGGAACATTGACCTATTGACCTCTCTGATGAGGACCGTGAACCCTCGGAACACTGACATGTTGACCTCTCTGATGAGGACCGTGAACCCTCGGAACATTGACCTATTGACCTCTCTGATGAGGACCATGAACCCTCGGAACACTGACCTGTTGACCTCTCTGATGAGGACGTGAACCTTCAGAACATTGACCTATTGACCTCTCTGATGAGGACCGTGAACCTTCAGAACATTGACCTATTGACCTCTCTGATGAGGACCGTGAACCTTCAGAACACTGACCCGGTGACCTCTCTGATGAGGAACACTATCACAAGCGCTGATATTTGTTGATTACGAGACCGTGGGTGCATCCCAAATGGGATTAAGTGCACTACTTTTGACCAGGGCCCATATGGCTCTGGTCAAAAGCAGTGCACTACATAGGGAATAGGGTGCCATTTGGTATGTTAGACCAGCCTGCAACACCAGTTGCATCATGGCATGGCCTCTTGAACTGGTAGTTGAACTAGAGGACAAGGAGAGGTGTGATAGGCCTAGCATTAATCTGTCTAGAGGACATGGAGAGCTGTGGTGTGATAGTAGTTGAACTAGAGGACAAGGAGAGGTGTGATATACCTAGCATTAAACTGTCTGGAGGACAAGGAGAGGTGTGGTAGGCCTAGCATTAATCTGTCTAGAGGACATGGAGAGGTGTGGTAGGCCTAGCATTAATCTGTCTAGAGGACAAGGAGAGGTGTGATAGGACTAGCATTAATCTGTCTAGAGGACAATGAGAGCTGTGGTGTGGTAGGACTAGCATTAATCTGTCTAGAGGACAAGGAGAGGTGTGATAGGACGAGCATTAATCTGTCTAGAGGACAAGGATAGGTGTGATAGGACTAGCATTAATCTGTCTAGAGGACATGGAGAGCTGTGGTGTGATAGGACTAGCATCAATCTGTCTAGAGGACATGGAGAGGTGTGGTGTGGTAGGACTAGCATTAATCTGTTTAGAGGACATGGATAGGTGGGGTGTGATAGGACTAGCATTAATCTGTCTAGAGGACATGGAGAGGTGGGGTGTGATAGGACTAGCATTAATCTGTCTAGAGGACATGGAGAGGTGTGGTGTGGTAGGACTAGCATTAATCTGTCTAGAGGACAAGGATAGGTGGGGTGTGATAGGACTAGCATTAATCTGTCTAGAGGACAAGGATAGGCGTGATAGGACTATCCTGTTCATCCATTTGGCATCCATGAGGTGGAATGTGTACAACATACACAGAACAGTGTAGTGTGTGAGCACCAGGAACAAAGCTTAGCTACGGTCATGTATGGTTACGGCCAGCTCAGTCAGTCTCTACAGTAGTAAACCCTCTAAGGTTAGGGCCAGCTTGATCAGTCTCTACAGTAGTAAACCCTGTATGGTTACGGCCAGCTCAGTCAGTCTCTACAGTTGTAAACCCTGTAAGGTCAGGACCAGCTCAGTCAGTCTCTACAGTAGTAAACCCTGTAAGGTCAGGGCCAGCTCAGTCAGTCTCTACAGTAGTAAACCCTGTAAGGTTAGGGCCAGCTCAGTCAGTCTCTACAGTAGTAAACCCTGTAAGGTTAGGGCCAGCTCAGTCAGTCTCTACAGTAGTAAACCCTGTAAGGTTAGGGCCAGCTCAGTCAGTCTCTACAGTAGTAAACCCTGTAAGGTCAGGGCCAGCTTGATCAGTCTCTACAGTAGTAAACCCTGTAAGGTCAGGGCCAGCTCAGTCAGTCTCTACAGTAGTAAACCCTGTAAGGTTAGGGCCAGCTCAGTCAGTCTCTACAGTAGTAAACCCTGTAAGGTTAGGGCCAGCTCAGTCAGTCTCTACAGTAGTAAACCCTGTAAGGTTAGGGCCAGCTCAGTCAGTCTCTACAGTAGTAAACCCTGTAAGGTCAGGGCCAGCTTGATCAGTCTCTACAGTAGTAAACCCTGTAAGGTCAGGGCCAGCTCAGTCAGTCTCTACAGTAGTAAACCCTGCAAGGTTAGGGCCAGCTTGATCAGTCTCTACAGTAGTAAACCCTGTAAAGTTAGGACCAGCTCAGTCAGTCTCTACAGTAGTAAACCCTGTAAGGTCAGGGCCAGCTTGATCAGTCTCTACAGTAGTAAACCCTGTAAGGTCAGGGCCAGCTCAGTCAGTCTCTACAGTACAGTAGTAAACCCTGTAAGGTTAGGGCCAGCTCAGTCAGTCTCTACAGTAGTAAACCCTGTAAGGTCAGGGCCAGCTCAGTCAGTCTCTACAGTAGTAGACCCTGTAAGGTTAGGACCAGCTCAGTCAGTCTCTACAGTACAGTAGTAAACCCTGTAAGGTTAGGGCCAGCTCAGTCAGTCTCTATAGTAGTAAACCCTGCAAGGTTAGGGCCAGCTCAGTCAGTCTCTACAGTAGTAAACCCTGTAAGGTCAGGGCCAGCTCAGTCAGTCTCTACAGTAGTAAACCCTGTAAAGTTAGGACCAGCTCAGTCGGTCTCTATAGTAGTAAACCCTGTAAGGTTAGGGCCAGCTTGATCAGTCTCTACAGTAGTAAACCCTGTAAGGTCAGGGCCAGCTCAGTCAGTCTCTACAGTAGTAAACCCTGTAAGGTCAGGGCCAGCTCAGTCAGTCTCTACAGTAGTAAACCCTGTATGGTTATGGCCAGCTCAGTCAGTCTCTACAGTAGTAAACCCTGTAAGGTCAGGGCCAGCTCAGTCAGTCTCTACAGTAGTAAACCCTGTAAGGTCAGGGCCAGCTCAGTCAGTCTCTACAGTAGTAAACCCTGTAAAGTTAGGACCAGCTCAGTCAGTCTCTATAGTAGTAAACCCTGTAAGGTTAGGGCCAGCTTGATCAGTCTCTACAGTAGTAAACCCTGTAAGGTCAGGGCCAGCTCAGTCAGTCTCTACAGTAGTAAACCCTGTAAGGTTAGGGCCAGCTCAGTCAGTCTCTACAGTAGTAGACCCTGTAAGGTTAGGGCCAGCTCAGTCAGTCTCTACAGTAGTAAACCCTGTAAGGTCAGGGCCAGCTCAGTCAGTCTCTACAGTAGTAAACCCTGTATGGTTACGGCCAGCTCAGTCAGTCTCTACAGTAGTAAACCCTGTAAGGTTAGGGCCAGCTCAGTCAGTCTCTACAGTAGTAAACCCTGTATGGTTACGGCCAGCTTAGTCAGTCTCTACAGTAGTAAACCCTGTAAGGTCAGGGCCAGCTTGATTAGTCTCTACAGTAGTAAACCCTGTAAGGTCAGGGCCAGCTCAGTCAGTCTCTACAGTAGTAAACCCTGTTAGGTTAGGGCCAGCTCAGTCAGTCTCTACAGTAGTAAACCCTGTAAGGTTAGGGCCAGCTTGATCAGTCTCTACAGTAGTAAACCCTGTAAGGTCAGGGCCAGCTCAGTCAGTCTCTACAGTAGTAAACCCTGTATGGTTACGGCCAGCTCAGTCAGTCTCTACAGTAGTAAACCCTGTAAGGTTAGGGCCAGCTCAGTCAGTCTCTACAGTAGTAAACCATGTAAGGTTAGGGCCAGCTTGATCAGTCTCTACAGTAGTAAACCCTGTAAGGTCAGGGCCAGCTCAGTCAGTCTCTACTGTACAGTAGTAAACCCTGTAAGGTCAGGGCCAGCTCAGTCAGTCTCTACAGTACAGTAGTAAACCCTGTAAGGTTAGGACCAGCTCAGTCAGTCTCTACAGTAGTAAACCCTGTAAGGTTAGGGCCAGCTCAGTCAGTCTCTACAGTAGTAAACCCTGTAATGTCAGGGCCAGCTCAGTCAGTCTCTACAGTAGTAAACCCTGTAAGGTCAGGGCCAGCTCAGTCAGTCTCTACAGTAGTAAACCCTGTAAGGTCAGGGCCAGCTCAGTCAGTCTCTACAGTAGTAAACCCTGTAAGGTCAGGGCCAGCTCAGTCAGTCTCTACAGTAGTAAACCCTGTAAGGTCAGGGCCAGCTCAGTCAGTCTCTACAGTAGTAAACCCTGTAAGGTTAGGGCCAGCTCAGTCAGTCTCTACAGTAGTAAACCCTGTAAGGTTAGGACCAGCTCAGTCAGTCTCTACAGTAGTAAACCCTGTAAGGTTAGGACCAGCTCAGTCAGTCTCTACAGTACAGTAGTAAACCCTGTAAGGTTAGGGCCAGCTCAGTCAGTCTCTACAGTACAGTAGTAAACCCTGTAAGGTCAGGGCCAGCTCAGTCAGTCTCTACAGTAGTAAACCCTGTAAGGGCAGGACCAGCTCAGTCAGTCTCTACAGTACAGTAGTAAACCCTGTAAGGTTAGGGCCAGCTCAGTCAGTCTCTACAGTAGTAAACCCTGTAAGGTCAGGGCCAGCTCAGTCAGTCTCTACAGTAGTAAACCCTGTAAGGTCAGGGCCAGCTCAGTCAGTCTCTACAGTAGTAAACCCTGTAAGGTCAGGGCCAGCTCAGTCAGTCTCTACAGTAGTAAACCCTGTAAGGTCAGGGCCAGCTCAGTCAGTCTCTACAGTAGTAAACCCTGTAAGGTCAGGGCCAGCTCAGTCAGTCTCTATAGTAGTAAACCCTGTAAGGTTAGGACCAGCTCAGTCAGTCTCTATAGTAGTAAACCCTGTAAGGTTACGGCCAGCTCAGTCAGTCTCTATAGTAGTAAACCCTGTAAGGTTAGGGCCAGCTCAGTCAGTCTCTACAGTAGTAAACCCTGTAAGGTTAGGGCCAGCTCAGTCAGTCTCTATAGTAGTAATCCCTGGGGCCACTAGGACTAGAGGGACCTCATGGGCACACTTTTCTTTAAGATTGTATCTCTTGTTGTCTCCTGTCGAGCAACTGGCCAAAGTGATTATCCTGCGGGTGAATAAATTCAAGAATGTGACATATATGACTGAAAGAGGAAGTTATGACAAACGTTATTGAAGTGTTGGTTTGTGTTAATATGTAATAGTAGAAATATATTTTGGGCTGTCATTTTGGAACATTCCTAGAGGAGGGGCATCCTGGAAAGAGTACTTAGTTGCTCTTGGCCTTTGGTTGGTTTGAAAAGTCATTGGTATGAAAAGGCAAGCATTCAGTTAGATTAGTGAGATAATTCGTTGGTTGTTACTTTCAACCCCCCCCCGGCTATGAACACCTGGAATTGTCCAACAATCCACTTTCTAAAACGCACAAAGGCCGCATCTCAAATGGCACCCTAAATAGTGCACTACTTTGGACCAGGGCCCATATGACTCAGGTCAAAAGTAGTGCACTAAAATAGTAGGGTACACAATTGGGACGCAGCCAAGTGAACCAAGACTTCACACGGATGGAACTTTCTGGAAACTTTCACCAAACGTACACTTCAATAAGACACCTGTTTTACACCTCTATTATCACTCTAGTAACTGACTCAGGAGATTCTCCGATTTGACTAATTTAAAGTAATGTCTCCTTGGTTACCAATCCCAGCACACAGACCCAAATGAGCTAGTTGACTTTAATGTTCAGGCTATCGCCAGAGATGACCTGATTACTACTCTAGACGTGAAGGGAGTATAAACAACACCACAGACTTCAGGAGTATTTTGTAATGCAATTGTTTTATTTCATTTGTATGGAAACTAACAGGCAGTTAAATGACATGACTTAATTTAGCGACTACTTTGGCAGTTGGAACAACATGTCATTTCTCACTATGTGTGAGTGATAAACCCTGAATGCAGATTAGACGGTACGTAGTGTGGATGTTCTTTCTAATTATAAGCATCCTTCTCTGACTTGGGTTTGCTCTGGGTGACAGCTGTCAAGAAATCAACAAATAACTTGGCTTCTGGTGTTGGAGCCCCCAAACCAGCAGATTCCCCTTCCAACACAGCAGATGAAAGTTTGCCTGAAAAACAGAGAGACATATTTCTTGTGACACCAAGTCATCCTGTAAAGTAAGAGTAGCTTCTCTAAAGTGGTGATATATGGATGTTTTTCCTAAAGATGAAAAGCTCTGCAGACGGAGACTGGACGTTTGGCACCATCTAAGTACATACAGTAGCAAACCTCTAATTATTGGCTACATACAGTGCAAAATATGTT
The DNA here is from genome assembly GCF_029448725.1 of Salvelinus fontinalis. NCBI lineage: Eukaryota > Metazoa > Chordata > Actinopteri > Salmoniformes > Salmonidae > Salvelinus > Salvelinus fontinalis. Next base: position 36,581,994 of record NC_074702.1, on the reverse strand, counting down.
ACGTTACAGCCTTATTCTAAAATGGATTACATTGGTTTTTTTCTCATCAATCTACACACAAAAACCCATAAAGACAAAGCAAAAACAGGTCTTTATAAATATTACGTAAGGACTCAGTACTTTGTTGAAGGACCTTTAGCAGCGATTAACAGCCTCAAGTCTTCTTGGGTACGACGCTACAAGCTTGGCACACCTGTATTTGGGGAGTTTCTCCCATTCTTCTCTGCAGATCATCTCAAGCTCTGTCAGGTTGGATGGGGAGCGTCGCTATTTTCAAGTCTCTCCATAGATCTTCGATCGGGTTCAAGTCCGGGCTCTGGCTGGGCCACTCAAGGACATTCAGAGACTTGTCCCGAAGCCACTCCTGCGTTGTTTTAGCTGTGTGCTTAGGGTCTTGTCCTGTTGGAAGGTGAACCTTCACCCCAGTCTGAGGTCCTGAGCGCTCTGGAGCAGGTTTTCATCAAGGATCTCTCTGTACTTTGCTCCGTTCATCTTTTCCTCGATCCTGACTAGTCTCCCAGTCCCTGCCGCTGAAAACCATCCCCACAGCATTATGCTGCCAGCACCATGCTTCACTATAGGGATGGTGCCAGGTTTCCTCCAGACGTGACGCTTGGCATTCAGGCCAAAGAGTTCAATCTTGGTTTCATCAGACCAGAGAATCTTGTTTCTCATGGTTTGAGAGTCCTTTAGGTGCCTTTTGGCAAACTCCAAGCTGGCTGTCATGTGCCTTTTACTGAGGAGTGGCTTCCGTCTGGCCACTCGACCATAAAGGCCTGATTGATGGATTGCTGCAGAGATGGTTGTCTTTCTGGAAGGTTCTCCCATCTCCACAGAGGAACTCTGGCGCTCTCTCAGAGTGACCATCGGGTTCATGGTAACTTCCCTGACCAAGGCCCTTCTGCCCGGATTGCTCAGTTTGGCCGGGCGGCCAGGTCTAGGAAGAGACTTGGAGGTTCCAAACTTCTTCCATTTAAGAATGAGGCCACTGAATGGAGGCCACTGAGTTCTTGGGGACCTTCAATGCTGCAGAAATGTTTTGGTACCCTTCCCCAGATCTGTCCCTCGACACAATCCTGTCTCGGAGCTCTACGGACAATTGCTTCGACCTAATGGCTTGGTTTTTGCTCTGTTCGACCTTACATAGACAGGTGTGTGCCTTTCCAAATCATGTCCAATCAATTGAATTTACCACAGGTGGATGCCGATCTAGTTGTAGAAACATCTCAAGGATGATCAATGGAAGCAGGATGCAACTGAGCTCAATTTTGAGTCTCATAGCAAAGGGTCTGAATACTTAGTAAATACATATATTTTTTTAAATAATGTTTTATACAATTGCAAAACTTTAAAAAAAAAACTTTTTCTTTGTCATTATTGGATATTGTGTATAGATTTATGAGGCGGGGAAATGATTTAATACATTCTAGAATAATGCTGTAACGTAACAAAATGAGGAAAAAGGAAGGCGTCTGAATACTTTCCAAATGCACTGTATGTCCTTCTGACACTGAAAGAACAGGATGTGAATAATTAATACTTGTTTTCTGTGTTTTTTATTTAGCCTTTGTGTTACTGTCATTGTTTTTCTTTTGGCAAAGATGTCTGTGGTTTGTTTGGCAAACTGATGTTTTACATAATCTTATTTTCAGTTTGGACTTGTACCCACCAGTGGAGGCGGTCAGAGCGGGGACATAGTCGGCCCAGAAGGAGCACTGGGCCCTGCGGAGGCCCCTGTGGTTGCTGAGGCCTGGCTCCAACTCCATATAGCTGTCCCCCTCAGGGTGAGGCTGGAAGGCATGCCAGGTGGGCAGTGCCGCCTCGCTGAAGGCCACGCGGGACACACTGTGAGCCTGGTTGGGATTTCTGTTCAGAAGGAGAAAACGTACAGTAAGAGACGTGATGAACGCACGACTGTAAGTCACTTTGGAAGGAAGGGTCTGCTAAATGACAGATATTATATATTCTGACACCACATGGATAAGGCAGTATTCTCCAGTCATGCAGATTGGTTTAGATGTAACAATACAAAATAAACCAATTGATTTAGATGGAAAAGGCAATACTATAAAGTATGGTTGCCGTTTATTTAAAGTAATTTCTGTTTAATGTTTTTAAATTTAAATTTTACCCGGACTTGATGAAGTTGGCCATGTAGGTCATCATCTGTAGGGAGAGGCGTCTCTCTGTGTTGGTGAACAGGTCGTAGGTCAGGGGGCTGTGGGGGAGGCCAAAAGCATAGTGGACATCCAGGGGTACTGACAGGTCAGCACTGAAATGAAAACAAATCACACACAAATAAACACTACATTATCATGCCACTTCCCTAGCAACACAGCAAAACAAAATAAATAATACATCATCATGCCACTTCCCTAGCAACACAAATAAATAATACATCCTCATGCCACTTCCCTAGCAACACAGCAAAACAAATAAATAATACATCATCATGCCACTTCCCTAGCAACACGGCAAAACAAAACAAATAATAGATTATCATGCCACTTCCCTAGCAACACAGGGAAACAAAACAAAGAAATAATAGATTATCATGCCACTTCCTTAGCAACACAGCAAAACAAAACAAAGAAATAATAGATTATCATGCCACTTCCATAGCAACACAGCGAAACAAAACAAAGAAATAATAGATTATCATGCCACTTCCCTAGCAACACAGCAAAACAAAACAAAGAAATAATAGATTATCATGCCACTTCCATAGCAACACAGCAAAACAAATGTAATAGTATTGCTGGACACAATAAGGTAGTCTGAGTTAACGCAAGTACTGCATGACTAGTAGTCAATGGTCTGGAGCCCTGACCTGACCTGACCTGGCTGCCTAGTCCTCCTCACACCCAGGGATTACCTGGTCTGGAGCCCTGACCTGACCTGGCTTCCTGGCTGCCTAGTCCTCCTCACACCCAGTGATTACCTGGTCTGGAGCCCTGACCTGACCTGGCTTCCTGGCTGCCTAGTCCTCCTCACACCCAGTGATTACCTGGTCTGGAGCCCTGACCTGACCTGACCTGGCCTGACCTGGCTGCCTAGTCCTCCTCACACCCAGTGATTACCTGGTCTGGAGCCCTGACCTGACCTGGCTTCCTGGCTGCCTAGTCCTCCTCACACCCAGTGATTACCTGGTCTGGAGCCCTGACCTGACCTGGCTTCCTGGCTGCCTAGTCCTCCTCACACCCAGTGATTACCTGGTCTGGAGCCCTGACCTGACCTGGCTTCCTGGCTGCCTAGTCCTCCTCACACCCAGTGATTACCTGGTCTGGAGCCCTGACCTGACCTGGCTTCCTGGCTGCCTAGTCCTCCTCACACCCAGTGATTACCTGGTCTGGGCGGTGTCCTCAGGCAGGTGGTACATGAACACATTGGATCTGGTGTTAGCTGCCCAGAAGTTGGCCATCTTTATGGTGGGGCACACAATGAAGAGATCTCTGCACAGAGAGATAGAGATAGAGAGACAGAGAGAGAGAGATTGTTGAGAAATTTAACACACTTCACATCATTGTTTCCCTTTTCTTTGGGGACAAAGACAGAGAAAGGATAAAGCAAGGTGTACCTATTATGTACATGACAGGACAGCAGCTCACTGACAATCACAGTGTTGTCTAACAAACTAAACATTTGCATGTGTGACTGAGGGCCGTGAGTGTGTATGTTTGTGTCTTGAGAAAAGATGGTCTGTCTGGCTGCCACAGTGCCATGCTAGTGAAATAAGACTAGGTTCCAAATGGCACCCTATTCCCTATATAGTGCACTACTTTTGACCAGTGCCTATAGGTGTAGTGCACTATGCAGGGAATAGGGTGCCATTTGGGACATACCCAGTGTGTTACAGCAGGGCAGGTATTTACTGAGTGAGGACCATTCCTGCTGCAGCCAAAATACACTGATGGATCTGGATAAACAAGCAGTGGATATATCTGCCTTCAAATTACAGGGGTTTTGAACTCTGGAGAATGTCTAGTAGAACTCCTAGCATAGGGATAGTTTCAGGTCAGGAGTCTTTTACTAAAATACATGTAGACATGGTGTTATTGTGAATGTGAGATGTGCTGTTGTTTGTCTTCAAGGCATCGGTCGGTTGCTATCCTGAGCTAACCTCAGGTCCATGGGTGTGTTGTGTGGGTCAGCCTCAGCCCTGCTCCCTGCTATATTTGACACTAGTTATTATGTGGGTGAAGTCCAGTGCAGTAGACGCTGAAGAGCAGAGGCAGCAGCAAACATACATATCACTACCGAAGCCTGGATCAAGGGCATTAGAAGAATATCTCTGTCAATACTGGAGAAATATGCAGAACATCTCTGTCAATACTGCAGATATACTGTATGCAGAATATCTCTGTCAATACTGCAGATATACTGTATGCAGAATATCTCTGTCAATACTGCAGATATACTGTATGCAGAATATCTCTGTCAATACTGCAGAACTACAGAGACATAGAGTATGTACAGAATTCATTGCATATAAGATTACAAAAAAAAAGATTGATCTTGAGTGAATCTGGGACCGTATTCATGAGCTGATCTACACTGAACAGAAATATAAAGGCAACATTTAAAGTGTTGGTTCCATGTTTCATGAGCTGAAATTCAAAATCCTAGCAAATTTTCCAAACGCACAAAAAGCATATTTCTCTCATATTTCTTTTGCACATAAATTGTTCACATCCCTGTTAGTGAGCATTTCTCCGTTGCCAAGATAATCCATCCACCTGTGACAGGTGTGGCATATCAAGAAGCTGATTAAACAGCATGATCATTGCACAGGTGCACCTTGTGCCGTGGACAATAAAAGGCCACTTTAAAATGTGCAGTTTTGACACACAACACAATGTCGCAGAAGTCTCAAGTTGTCAGGGTGAGTATAATTGGCATGCAGACTGCAGGAATGTCCACCAGAGCTGTTGCCAGAGAACTGGATGTTAATTTCTCTACCATAAGCCGCCTCCAACGTAGTTTTAGAGAATTTGGCAGCACGTCCAACCGGACTCACAACTGCAGACCACGTGTAACCACACCAGCCCAGTACCTCCACATCCAGCTTCTTCATCTGCAGGATCGTGTGAGAGGGGGTGGGGGGTGCTGAGGAGTATTTCTGTCTGTAATGAAGCCCTTTTGTGGGGAAAAACTCATTCTGATTGGCTTGGCTTGGCTGCCAAGTGGGTGGGCCTATGCCCTCCAAGGCCCACCCATTGCTGCACCCCTGCCCAGTCATGTGAAATCCATAGATTAAGGCCTAATGAATTTATTTCAATTGACTGATTTCCTTATATGAACTGTAACTCAGTAAAATCTTTGAAATTGTTGCACTTGTATTTTTGTTCAGTATAGAATCAGATTCCATCAATCCATTCATTTTATAATCCAAAAGGCAAAACTGATCCTAGATCAGGACTCCTTCTCTAAGACGCTTTATGAATATGGGCCCTGACATATACTGTTTCCTTATGGCACATTTCTGGTGAAAAGCTTGGTCTGCGCCACATGTCAGGGCCAAGTTAAATGGCCGAGCCACGGCACTAGTAGTTCTATTTCTGAATTGTTACATTCCTTTCTTTTCTAAACACGCTGCTTCTAACACCATCAGTTAAACAGTTCACGCAGTCCTTCTAAATCCTCAGGTTATTTCAGTCTTCACTCGGCTGGCTGTTTCCTTCCTCAAGACCACAAATGAAACACACTCTGTTCCAGTTCTTCATAGTTGCGTCCCAAATGGCACCCTATTCCCTTTATAGTGTACTAGTTTTGAACAGGAGCCACAGGGCTCTGGTCTAAAGTAGTCCACTATATAGGGAATAGGGTGTCGTTTGGAATGTACGCTCTGTTCCAGTTTGTCAATCACAGTAAAGCAACATATAACAGTTTAAAGAGGTCAATAGTCTAGCTATGAGTTTCCACTCACTCTGTACTGCATAGAACTCGCTGCATAGAACTCGCTGCATAGAACTCGCTGCATAGAACTCGCTGCATAGAACTCGCTGCATAGAACTCGCTGCATAGAACTCACTGCATAGAACTCACTGCATAGAACTCACTGCATAGAACTCACTGTATGGCCTTCAGAAAAGTATTCATACCCCTTGACTTATTCCACATGTTGTTGTGTTAGAGCCAGAATTAAAAATGGATTAAATAAAACATACTCTAACTTATCTGCACACAATATCCCATAATGACGAAGTGAAAACATGTTTTTAGAATTTGTTACTAACTTATCAACAAAAAAAAACAAAAAAATATCTAATTTACATATGTATTCATACCCCTTTCCTATGACATTCCAAATTGAGCTCAAGGTGCATCCAATATCCTTTGATCATCTTTGAGATGTCACTACAACTTGGAGTCCACCTGTGGTAAATTGAATTGTTTGGACATGATTTAGAAAGTAACACACCTGACTATATAAGGTCCCACAGTTGACAGTGGATGTCAGAGCAGAAACTATACTGTGAAGTCCAAGGAACTGTCCGTAGATCTCTGATCTCAATTGAGATGAGGCATATATCTGGGGAAGGGTATAAAACAATTTCAAGACTGTTGAAAGTTTCCAAGAGCACAATGGTCTTCATCATCGGGAAGTTGAAAAAATATGGAACAACCCAGACTCTGCCTAGAGCTGCCCGTCCGATCGAACTGAGCAACCAGGAAGAAGGACCTTGGTCAGGGAGGAGATCAAGAACCCAATGACCACTCTGACAAAACGGCAGAGTTCCTTGGCTGAGATGGGAGAACCTACCAGAAGGACAACAGTCTCTACAGCACTTCACCAATCTGGGCTTTATGGAAGAGTGGTCAGACGGAAGCCACTCCTGAGAAAATGGCACATGACAGCACGCCTGGAGTTTGCAAAAAGGCACATGAAAGACTGAGCAAAAGGCAAAATATTCTGTGCTCTGATGAGACAAAAATGTAACTCTATGGCCTGAATGCAATGCGCTATGTTTGGAGAAAACCAGGCACAGCTCATCACCCGTCTAACACCATCCCGACCGTGAAGCATGGTAGTGGCAGCATCATGCTATGGGGATGCTTTTCAGCGGCAGGGACTGGGAGACTGGTAAGGATACAGGAAAATATAGGAAGATCCTATATGAGAACCTGTTTTCGAGTGCAAACGACCTTAGACTGGGGGTGAACATTAACATTCCAATAGGACAATGACTGCAAGCATAGAGCCAAAGCAATGCTGGAATGGCTTCAGAACAAGAATGTGAAAGTATTTGAGTGGCTCAGCCAAAGCCCAAACTTGAATCCCATTGAACATCTGTGGAAAGACTTGAAGAATGCTGCTCAACCATCTAATTTAATTAACAGATTGAGAAAATCAGCAAGGAAGAATGAGAGAAAATCTCAAAATCCAGACTTGCAAAGCTGATACAGACATACACAAGACGACTCAAAGCTTTAATCACAAATGTGCATGTGTCAGCATATGGTCTCACAAGGGGTCTGAGGATCTCATCTCGGTACCTATTGGCAGTCAGGCTACCTCTGGCGAGCACATGGAGGGCTGTGCGGCCCCACAAAGAAATGCCACCCCACACCATGACTGACCCATCGCCAAACCGGTCATGCTGGAGGATGTTGCAGGCAGCAGAACGTTCTCCACGTTCTCCAGACTCTGTCACGTCTGTCACATGTGCTCATGTGCTCAGTGTGAACCTGCTTTCATCTGTGAAGAGCACAGGGCGCCAGTGGCGAATTTGCCAATCTTGGTGTTCTCTGGCAAATGCCAAACGTCCTGCACGGTGTTGGGCTGTAAGCACAACCCCCACCTCTGGACGTCGGGCCCTCATACCACCCTCATGGAGTCTGTTTCTGACCGTTTGAGCAGACACATGCACATTTGTGGCCTGCTGGAGGTCATTTTGCATGGCGCTGGCAGTGCACCTCCTTGCACAAAGGCGGAGGTAGCGGTCCTGCTGCTGGGTTGTTGCCCTCCTACGGCCTCCTCCACGTCTCCTGATGTACTGGCCTGTCTCCTGGTAGCGCCTCCATGCTCTGGACACTACGCTGACAGACACAGCAAACCTTTTTGCCACAGCTCGCATTGATGTGCCATCCTGGATGAACTGCGCTACCTGAGCCACTTGTGTGGGTTGTAGATTCCGTCTCATGCTACCACTAGAGTGAGAGCACCGCCAGCATTCAAAAGTGACCAAAACATCAGCCAGGAAGCATAGGAACTGAGAAGTGGTCTGTAGTCACCACCTGCAGAATCACTCCTTTTTTGGGGGTGTCTTGCCAATTGCCTATAATTTCCACCTTTTGTCTATTCCATTTGCACAACAGCATGTAAAATTTATTGTCAATCAGTGTTGCTTCCTAAGTGGACAGTTTGATTTCACAGAAGTGTGATTGACTTGGAGTTACATTGTGTTGTTTAAGTGTTCCCTTTATTTTTTTGAGCAGTGTACATTTAATCCATTTTGAATTCAGGCTGTAACACAACATGTGGAATAAGTCAAGGGATATGAATACTTTCTGAAGGCACTGTAACTCACCTTATAGAACTCACTGTAGAGAACTCACTGTAGAGAACTCACTGTAGAGAACTCACTGTAGAGAACTCACTGTATAGAACTCACTGTATAGAACTCAGTGCACTTGAACGCGAAGAGACAAATTCCCGTAAAAGGCCAAATAAATGAAGTGAACTGAACTAATATCTGAATACACAGAACTGAACAGAGAATGGTATCTTGTGACATGATTATTACGGTGCTTGCTTCTCCATACAGGAACTGTATAATCAAATGGCTACCCAGACTATTGCCATTGTCCCCCCCTCTCCCACTCATTAAACCGCTGCTACTCTCTGTTGTCATCTATGCATAGTCACTTTATTAACTCTACCTACATGTACATACCCCCCTGTATATATACTCACTATTGTTATTTTACTGCTGCTCCTTAATTACTTGTTACTTTTATTTCTTATTCTTATCCGTATTTTTTTAAACTGCTTTGTTGGTTAGGGGCTCGTAAGTAAGCATTTCACTGTGAGGTTTACACCTGTTGTATTTGGCGCATGTGACTAATACAATTTTATTTTATATTTATACACTGAATTCAATGAATAAGAGGAAGGTATTCTGGAACTACATGAATACCGTGTACTGTAGTGTGCTTAGCACATTTCTCACCTGGTTGCACTGTTAAGAGCCTGAGAGAAGAGATTGTAGCCAGCTGGAGAGGGAGAGTGCTGCAGGGAGTAGAACCAGGTAGCTGCAGCCTTCACAAAAGCATTGGCATCGTCGCCACCCAGAGAGTTAGACAGGGCTTCGTAGAACACTGTTTTACTGTCAGCTCTCCCCTGGAGCTCCTCAAAGTTCTGTCGTCAGACATTAGGGGGGAAAAGTAGAAGTTGGTGATATGAAACATGGCTGAGTATAGTAATACTACTCAATACTAATATGATGTGAATGAGGACAAACTGCTAACATACTAGTCACTAGCTGAGTTGAACTAGGAGTCTACGCATTAGAATATGTCCTACACTCTATGAAAAACAAAGAGCCATATTCCCCAGTTCCATCCTGAAGCATGGGGAAAGCTCAATAAGCAGGTACACCAAATAGATGGACGATACTAGAGGTGAATGTTCTCACCATAGAAAACACAAAGAACGTCTTTGAATTATAGGATCTCCGGTTCTCACCTTGATCCTCTTGGCCCTGCTGATGAGTCCATCCTCTGCGGAAGAGCCCAGCAGGAGGTCAGCTCTGTGGAAGCCTGCATTCATCAGGGCCATGGAGGGTTTCCCCTGGACAGAGACCCCATCCACCACTGGACCCCAAGCCTGCAGGGGCCCACTGACTGACAGCAACTGAAACAGATAACATAAAATAAGACAGGGGGGAAAAAACGATGTGTGCGTCCCAAATAGGCCCTATGGGCCTTGGACAAAAGAAGTGCACTAAACAGGGAATTGGGTGTCATTTGGGATACATACAGCCTATGATACATCTGGGACTATAAGGCCTCCTTCCTTAGTCTGGGTCTATAAGGCCAACAGTACCTTAGTCTGGGTCTATAAGGCCAACAGTACCTTAGTCTGGGTCTATAAGGCCAACAGTACCTTAGTCTGGGTCTATAAGGCCAACAGTAACTTAGTCTGGGTCTATAAGGCCAACAGTACCTTAGTCTGGGTCTATAAGGCCAACAGTACCTTAGTCTGGGTCTATAAGGCCAACAGTACCTTAGTCTTCAAATCAAATCAAATTTTATTTGTCACATACACATGGTTAGCAGATGTTAATGCGAGTGTAGCGAAATGCTTGTGCTTCTAGTTCCGACAATGCAGTAATAACCAACAAGTAATCTAACAATTCCACAACTACTACCTTATACACACAAGTGTAAAGGGATAAAGAATATGTACATAAAGATATATGGGTCTATAAGGCCAACAGTACCTTAGTCTGGGCAGTGTTGAGGTCTTGTGCTGTAGCTGCTCTCAGGCAGGAGCCCAGCTGTTCTGGGTTAGCGGAGGGGGGACAGCCGAGCTCCCGGGCCAGAGCCGCTGCCTGCCCCTGGGCTTTGGATACACTCAGCACTGAGGCAGGGGAGAACACAGAGCCACCCTGGGGAGAGAGAGAGAGGAGGGACAGAGTGAGAGAACCACTCAGCACTGAGGCAGGTGAGAACACAGAGACACCCTGGGGAGAGAGAGAGGAGGGACAGAGTCAGAGAACCACTCAGCACTGAGGCAGGGGAGAACACAAAGACACCCTGGGGGGAGAGAGAGAGGAGGGACAGAGTCAGAGAACCACTCAGCACTGAGGCAGGGGAGAACACAGAGACACCCTGGGGAGAGAGAGAGAGGAGGGACAGAGTCAGAGAACCACTCAGCACCGAGGCAGGGGAGAACACAGAGACACCCTGGGGAGAGAGAGAGAGGAGGGACAGAGTCAGAGAACCACTCAGCACTGAGGCAGGGGAGAACACAGAGACACCCTGGGGAGAGAGAGAGAGAGGAGGGACAGAGTCAGAGAACCACTCAGCACTGAGGCAGGGGAGAACACAGAGACACCCTGGGGAGAGAGAGAGAGGAGGGACAGAGTGAGAGAACCACTCAGCACCGAGGCAGGTGAGAACACAGAGCCACCGTGGGGAGAGAGAGAGGAGGGACAGAGTCAGAGAACCACTCAGCACCGAGGCAGGTGAGAACACAGAGCCTCTCCAGTCTCTGCCCAGAGGGGAGGGACTGTGTCTGTCTGTCTGTATTTGATGATTAAGATCTTCTAACCCACATAGAGAGAGAAAGAGAGAGAGAGAGAAAGAGAAAGAGAAAGAGAAAGAGAGAGAGAAAGAGAGAGAGAGAGAACCATTCATACTGTCTCTCTACTAGTCAACACAAATAAATAGACTGATAGCAAGTTTAAGCAGAAACAAATGATTATTATTTATAGCTAAGCATTATTAGTTCCAAAATGGAATGACTTCTAATGTTAGAAATGCTACATACCAATTGGTTGCACACATCTTTCAAGTGTTTATTTGAATGCTGTCTGGTCATCTATTGGCTACAGCACTGTGGTGATTAGTCTGCCATCTATTGGCTACAGCACTGTGGTGATTAGTCTGCCATCTATTGGCTACAGCACTGTGGTGATTAGTCTGCCATCTATTGGCTACAGCACTGTGGTGATTAGTCTGCCATCTATTGGCTACAGCACTGTGGTGATTAGTCTGCCATCTATTGGCTACAGCTCTGTGGTGATTAGTCTGCCATCTATTGGCTACAGCACTGTGGTGATTAGTCTGTCATCTATTGGCTACAGCACTGTGGTGATTAGTCTGCCATCTATTGGCTACAACACTGTGGTGATTAGTCTGCCATCTATTGGCTACAGCTCTGTGGTGATTAGTCTGCCATCTATTGGCTACAGCACTGTGGTGATTAGTCTGCCATCTATTGGCTACAACACTGTGGTGATTAGTCTGCCATCTATTGGCTACAGCTCTGTGGTGATTAGTCTATTTCAGGAGTGGAAAAATGTGGTGAAAAACAAGTCACACTCAACTTCCCCATTAGTGAGGAAGTGACAAGAGGAGATCAACAAAAACAGATTGGCAGGATGACTAGAATAGACTGATGAGCTGCTGCTTATCACCGTTAGACAGTACTGTAGCATCATGCTAAGCTAATACATTCTAATTCCGGCTATATTACACCAAATATTGGTTATATTAGGTATAACGAGTGAGGCTGCTACAGGCGGGTATGGTAAGGCTATCTGAAGAAAAGGGGATAACATCCACATCCTAAACTGGAGAATAACAGTGCTGGGCTAAATAGTGAGATAAAGGAATGAGAGGCAGGCACGCATAGCACTGCCACTTCCCAGCACATTATTCCTGCATCCAAATGATCAACAAGGCTCTCTGACCAGACATGGGGAACATCAGGACCAGCCCAGTCTCTATGCCAGCGAATGGAGAAGACACCAACACCAGCTCTGACCCCTTTCTGAGAAGTAAGTCTCTCTGGTTAAGGAAGTCTGTATTTTGGTAATGATTGTTTTATTAATGAAAGGATCCTGTTAAAAGGGGCAATCTGGGATTCACATTTATTTTATATTCTTCAAGAATCAATGGCTGTAAAATGATTAATTTAAACGTTTGGAATCGCAGATTGTCTCTGATGGGCAATGGTTAATTTGATGTCATTTTTAAGTATGGGTGGAGTGACTTGGTTTCATAAACTGTACTGGCCCTGTACTGCTCTGTGCATGTGTAAACATTTGCATAATTTCACCCAAAATAAATAAGGTTCCTCTCATGCAAACTGCAGCCAAACAACTGCAAGCTTATAAATGTAGAATTGGGTCAAATGATCACTTCGCAATATTTGCCACATTTTGTTTACCCATTAAATAGTTGGGAGCATATATACAGCGTACTGTATGACTTTCTGTTGTAGAATGTTTACTATTCCGTTAGTCAGCACCTCTACCGACATGGGTGTGTCACCTCTTGCTTTTTACTGGACCTTTATGCAACATAAAACATATTTCTTCATTAAATTAAATAAACAGCATCCTACTTCCCTAAACCCTGACCTTCAACAACATGTAGTCATATTTAAAAAAAAATATATATATAACAAAAAAATATATATTTTTTAATATTTTTGTAACAGCATCAGTGTGTGGGCATTCAGTATATTGAAATGACCGTGCAAGAGCTGTTGACTGAATGGAAAAATAATATAATCTTCATCTGATATGGATGACCTGATAACACTTCTGCTTTCGCCTGTGATTGGCAGATACTGTACAGATGTACTCTCTTAATTTTTTCGCCCTGTTGTCAGAGAATTTTCCTTTGCGGAAGGAAATGCAAATTGTTGTCTATTCGAGGTTTAAAAAGGCTTCTAACATTTGTAATTTCCACTTTACCATGTCAGACTTCATTGTTCCTAACTAAAAATGTATCAACCCTACAAAAATGTCCATTAATTATAAACCACATAATAATTTACATTTCCTGATGCTGCAGGATTATTTTCCTGCTGTGAGAAACGGGTCAAATTGAGATAGTACATGGCGTTTGGAAAGGTGTTTTCACCTGGTCACAGTCAGCTGATGTATTGTGCACTGAAGTCCACAAGCGAAGGGAAAAGGTGAGAGGAGGAGAGAGCGTAGGATGCAATGAGTTATACAACTTTCAAAGGAATCATGCTGTTTGTATGTGGCTGCTATGAAAGAGAACTGATTGCATGTGATCAGGGGTGTATTCATTCCGCCAATTCTGTTGAAAACATTTCTTAAACGGAAGCAAAAGGAAAGAAACGGGGATAAATGCACCTGAATTTGTCCAATAGAAACTCTTGTTTGCAACTGATTACACCCTAGATCAGCTAGATGCAGGCAAGAGTGTGCAAGGGGGTAATGAACGTGTCACTGTCTGTCACCTTGATTACTCACATTTTTCTCGACCTGTGCACCTACCATTGTAAACTTTAATTCATAGGCTAGGTTGTAGAAACCTCATGATGGGTATTGGGGAAATTAGAGCATCATGTAGTAGCCTAAACCTATCGATGTTACATTGAGCTGGGTGAATTGAATATGAATGACCGTTATCTAATATGCTGTAAAATAAATGATTATAGTTTCTCTTCTCTCCAGACAACGATACCCTGAGAGTCCTTTCTGACTACCCCTCAGCAGACGTTAGTGAAAGCCTGGTAGTCTTATCTGACTACCCCTCAGCAGACGTCAGCATGCCACTCTTCAGGATAGGAGAGAGACTGAGACTCCTGGCAGAGTGAGTGACTGAACCCAACTGAATCTAAGAAATGTGTCCCAAATGGCACCCTAGTCCCTAGATAGTGCCCTACTTTTGACCAGAGCCCTATGAGTCCTGGTCAAACGTAGTGCACTATCTAGGGACTAGGGGGCAATTTGGGACGCAGACCTAGTCTTCCACATTCAGTCCCTCAACACAACATCACCTCCTCTAAGAGCTGATCTGTTTGACTAGACTGACAGAGACAGGGCTCAAATCTGAACAATTCTACTTTTGACCAGAGCCCCTTTGGTCTATTACAGTGCACTAAATAAGGAATAGGGTGCTATTTGGGACTCACTCTCCTTCTTCCCCTGTTTCTTCTCTTCTGTCAGGGAGGGTTACTGGTGGAGGGCTCGTTCTGTCCAAACAGGATATGAGAACTACATCCCTAATAACCATGTGGCCAAGGTCTATCACGGGTAGGTGAACTCACAGCAACACTAACCTACCTGACACTAGTCTACTGCCAAGGTCTATCACGGGTAGGTGAACTCACAGCAACACTAACCTACCTGACACTAGTCTACTGCCAAGGTCTATCACGGGTAGGTGAACTCACAGCAACACTAACCTACCTGACACTAGTCTACTGCCAAGGTCTATCACGGGTAGGTGAACTCACAGCAACACTAACTTACCTGACATTAGTCTACTGCCAAGGTCTATCACGGGTAGGTGAACTCACAGCAACACTAACCTACCTGACGCTATCCTAGTCTACTGCCAAGGTCTATCACGGGTAGGTGAACTCACAGAAACACTAACCTACCTGACACTAGTCTACTGCCATGGCATCTGCCTCCTACATCTAATCACGTTCAAATCCAATTTTTATTTGTCACATGCGCCGAATACAACAGGTGAAGGTAGACCTTACAGTGAAATGCCGAATACAACAGGTGAAGGTAGACCTTACAGTGAAATGCTGACTGACAAGCCCTTAACCAACAATGCAGTTAAGAAAAATACGTATTAAGTAAAAAAAATAAAGATAAGTAAAAAATATAAATAATTAAAGATATACTAATTTGACACTTTCCTAGTCCAGTGTCGGATTATAGCTGACGATAATGGTTTAATGCTTGGTGTTCTGAAAAGGTGAAGGTGATAGCATCTACGATACCATTATGATTAAAACAGCCGGTGGTAATGTTTTAATCTTTATTCATAGCTGGTTGTTTTATCTGGGTTCTAAGGCCATGGAAATGCATGCTTTATGAATATGGTTGAATTGTATTCTGTAATTCATTTAGCTGGTTGTTTGAAGGGGTGGCCCGACCCAAAGCAGAGGAACTGCTTCGTCTGCCCGGAAACAGAGCTGGCTCCTTCATGATAAGAGAAAGTCAAAAAGGTAAGTGGCCTCGAGACAGACGTCTGTACCGTAAATTAAATGGAATTTAGGTGCTCCTGTGGTGCCCCTTGTGGTGCTCCGTTTGTAGAGCATGGTGCTCACACCGCGATGGTTGTGGGTACGCAACCAACAACTACTGTAAGTCACTTAGGATAAAGGTGTCCGCTAAATGTCCTAAATAAATGGTACATATAAAAGACGGAGTACTAAACTTTGACTACAGGACTGCCGATAGACTCTCTCACATCAGCTACTGAAAATGATCAACCAAAACCGAAGCAACTTTAGAAACAGATGTGATAACGTCTTGTTTTTCCTTTGCCTGTGTGGTGTTGTAGGAGTGTATACCCTGTCTGTACGGCACAGGGTTATGGTACACTATCGTATTATCCGCCTTCCCAACAACTGGTACTACATCTCTCCTGGTCTAACCTTCCAGTGTCTAGAGGACCTCGTCAACCACTACTCTGGTAAATAACAATCACATTATCATGGACATTAAATCTATTCATCGTAAACCTTGTACCTCACTTTTTCTATATATATATATATTTTTTTTTTTACATAAATTGAAAGTAATCATCCCCGTTCATAATCTGTGAAAGGTTCATGACTAAAGTAATCATCCCCCTTCATAATCTGTGAAAGGTTCATGACTAAAGTAATCATCCCCCTTCATAATCTGTGAAAGGTTCATGACTAAAGTAATCATCCCCGTTCATAATCTGTGAAAGGTTCATGACTAAAGTAGTCATCCCCCTTCATAATCTGGGAAAGGTTCATGACTAAAGTAATCATCCCCCTTCATAATCTGTGAAAAGTGAATGATTTGGAGGCATTATGTCTGACAGTAGCCGTATCTGAAAATACATCTATTTTTTATTTTTTTTGCTAAGAGTTTTTTTTCCGGGACGCCAACATATCTGATGAATATTACAATCTGACATTAAAGTCAAACACATGTAGACTCTATGTGAACCTATTTATAGGAACGATGAGCTGATAAGTATAGTATTATTTTAAGGGCTGGAACTAGTCATTATTTTTGAACTCGTGACACCACCGGTAGTTATTACTTTCTAACGTGGAATTATTGCCTCTTTCAAGCCGCACCAACTCCAATGCACTGTACTGCTGCTGTACTATATTCCCTGAGTGGAGTCATATCTGGTAACGACAGTGGCCCCTCTGGTAACGACAGTGGCCCCTCTGGTAACGACAGTGGCCCCTCTGGTAACGACAGTGGCCCCTCTGGTAACGACAGTGGCCCCTCTGGTAACGACAGTGGCCCCTCTGGTAACGACAGTGGCCCCTCTGGTAACGACAGTGGCCCCTCTGGTAACGACAGTGGCCCCTCTGGTAACGACAGTGGCCCCTCTGGTAACGACAGTCGCCCCTCTGGTAACGACAGTCGCCCCTCTGGTAACGACAGTCGCCCCTCTGGTAACGACAGTGGCCCCTCTGGTAACGACAGTGGCCCCTCTGGTAACGACAGTGGCCCCTCTGGTAACGACAGTGGCCCCTCTGGTAACGACAGTGGCCCCCCTCTGGTAACGACAGTGGCCCCCCTCTGGTAACGACAGTGGCCCCCCTCTGGTAACGACAGTGGCCCCCCTCTGGTAACGACAGTGGCCCCTCTTTGACAGATTGTGCAGACGGCCTGTGCTGTATTCTCACCACCCCCTGTCAGGCTGTAACCAATGGCAACCTCAACCTGGCCTCCCAGGCACCCCCTGTGGTGATGCACAACAACTTCGACTGGAAAGACATCAACAGGTACATCTTTCTCTAACGTTGACCTCTCTTTCCCCTCTCTCCCGCCTTCAGTCCCCCTCTCTCCCGCCTTCAGTCCCCCTCTCTCCCGCCTTCAGTCCCCCTCTCTCCCGCCTTCAGTCCCCCTCTCTCCCGCCTTCAGTCCCCCTCTCTCCCGCCTTCAGTCCCCCTCTCTCCCGCCTTCAGTCCCCCTCTCTCCCGCCTTCAGTCCCCCTCTCTCCCGCCTTCAGTCCCCCTCTCTCCCGCCTTCAGTCCCCCTCTCTCCCGCCTTCAGTCCCCCTCTCTCCCGCCTTCAGTCCCCCTCTCTCCCGCCTTCAGTCCCCCTCTCTCCCGCCTTCAGTCCCCCTCTCTCCCGCCTTCAGTCCCCCTCTCTCCCGCCTTCAGTCCCCCTCTCTCCCGCCTTCAGTCCCCCTCTCTCCCGCCTTCAGTCCCCCTCTCTCCCGCCTTCAGTCCCCCTCTCTCCCGCCTTCAGTCCCCCTCTCTCCCGCCTTCAGTCCCCCTCTCTCCCGCCTTCAGTCCCCCTCTCTCCCGCCTTCAGTCCCCCTCTCTCCCGCCTTCAGTCCACCTCTCTCCCGCCTTCAGTCCCCCTCTCTCCCGCATTCAGTCCCCCTCTCTCCCGCATTCAGTCCCCCTCTCTCCCGTCTTCAGTCCCCCTCTCTCCCGTCTTCAGTCCCCCTCTCTCCATCCATCTGTATCTGTCACTACCCCTCTCTGGGAGTTTCATGGAGTCTGACAATTACATATGTGTTTGAGCTTATTTTTGAGTTTAGCTTTCAATGTAGTTTATCAGTGATAGATAACAGGCTAACTCCATATACTAACGCTGCATCATATCTATTCTAACCCCAGCTCGGAGCTGACAGACCAGCCTCATCGTTACCCCGGCAACAGAGACTCTATGATCAGCTTTGGCTTGCGGAACACAGTCTCCTCCTACATGTCTCTGGGGGACATGAGGAAGGAGAGGAAGAGCAGCAGCTGGAGGAGGCAGAAGAGGAGGAGCAGTGTGTGTGTACCTCCCGGTAACGGTCACGGACTCAGCACTACAGCACTGGAAGAGGAAGAGGGGGAGTACGCACAAGCCATCCACCTGAACTCTTAAGACTGGATATGGGCTTAAATGTATAGAGAGGACATATCCTGCTGTATAGAGAGGACATATTCTGCTGTATAGAGAAGACATAATCCTGCTGTATAGAGAAGACATAATCCTGCTATATAGAGAAGACATAATCCTGCTATATAGAGAAGACATAATCCTGCTGTATAGAGAATACATAATCCTGCTGTATAGAGAAGACATAATCCTGCTATATAGAGAAGACATAATCCTGCTATATAGAGAAGACATAATCCTGCTATATAGAGAAGACATAATCCTGCTGTATAGAGAATACATAATCCTGCTGTATAGAGAAGACATAATCCTGCTATATAGAGAAGACATAATCCTGCTATATAGAGAAGACATAATCCTGCTATATAGAGAAGACATAATCCTGCTGTATAGAGAATACATAATCCTGCTGTATAGAGAGGACATAATCCTGCTGTATAGAGAAGACATAATCCTGCTGTATAGAGAATACATAATCCTGCTCTATAGAGAATACATAATCCTGCTGTATAGAGAATACATAATCCTGCTGTATAGAGAATACATAATCCTGCTGTATAGAGAGGACATAATCCTGCTGTATAGAGAAGACATAATCCTGCTGTATAGAGAGGACATAATTCTGCTGTATAGAGAAGACATAATCCTGCTGTATAGAGAGGACATAATCCTGCTGTATAGAGAAGACATAATCCTGCTATATAGAGAGGACATAATCCTGCTATATAGAGAAGACATAATCCTGCTGTATAGAGAAGACATAATCCTGCTATATAGAGAAGACATAATCCTGCTGTATAGAGAATACATAATCCTGCTCTATAGAGAATACATAATCCTGCTGTATAGAGAATACATAATCCTGCTGTATAGAGAGGACATAATTCTGCTGTATAGAGAAGACATAATCCTGCTGTATAGAGAAGACATAATCCTGCTGTATAGAGAGGACATAATCCTGCTGTATAGAGAAGACATAATCCTGCTGTATAGAGAAGACATAATCCTGCTGTATAGAGAGGACATAATCCTGCTGTATAGAGAGGACATAATCCTGCTGTATAGAGAAGACATAATCCTGCTGTATAGAGAAGACATAATCCTGCTGTATAGAGAATACATAATCCTGCTGTATAGAGAGGACATAATCCTGCTGTATAGAGAAGACATAATCCTGCTGTATAGAGAAGACATAATCGTGCTGTATAGAGAGGACATAGCCTACTGGACTATGCCGTGAATGTGGAAGTAAAACTGTGATGACTGTCACACTGCATGATCAGTGACATTCGTACCATTAATCACAAGGGTGTTACTGTTTGACAGCCTAAACTAGTTGTAAACAGCCGGAATGGTTAAAACTGTTACTGTAACAGTATTATTTACACACGAGGGCTTAGTAACACCTCCACAATAGCCCTATTTAGTGCACTACTATAGAGCACTACTTTTGATAGAGCTCTGGTCAAAAGCAGTACACTATATAGGGAATAGGGCACCATTTGGGACTCTTAGTGAAGGTCAGTGAGGATCAGGGGTCACAGGTCAGTTTACCATGAGCAGCATCCTGTCGAAGAGACCACGCGAGGAGGGAGAGGTCAGATGTAGGCTGGCCACGTCGGCTCCGCTCCGCTCTGCCCCCACCGTCACCAGCCTTGGGTCACCTCGGAACGCCTCAATGTTCTCCTGGACCCACTTCAGAGCGGCTACCTGGTCCTGGAAGCCGGCGTTACCTGGCAGGGCTGTGGAACCTAGAGGCATTCAGTTCACACTGCTGTTATTTCATGTACCGTGTCAGGAGCCAAACCCATTCCAGATAAATACTTATATAACGTCATATGTTCTTTGGTTGTGACTTGTGTTATCGTCTACATCATTTCCAAAATATACAAACAACATGTTTTGGGATCCAAAAGCCACTGCAGTACATGAACACTAATTACCCACTAAGAATGGAACAAGAAACTATTGGATAGATTTCAAATATCATTTTACAAGAGCCTGGTAACAATGTGAAAACATTCAGCAGCAGCAAACAGAAAGCTTGAAAACATTCCAAAGTGTTGCTTTAGAACAGCTCCCTCCAGAATACAATAGGTGGAGAGATATCTGGGGCCAGTGGTTTAGAGGTGTTACTGTGTTGCAGACCTTTATAGAACAGCTCCCTCCAGAATACAATAGGTGGAGAGATATCTGGGACCAGTGGTTGCTGTTACTGTGTTTTTGGGCTTTAAAGGAGAGAAGTCTGGGAGGGGCCAGTGGTTTAGAGGTGTTACTGTGTTGCAGGGCTTTATAGAAGAGCTGTCTGGGAGGGGCCAGTGGTTTAGTAGGTGTGGCTGTGTTGCAGGGCTTTATAGAAGAGCTGTCTGGGAGGGACCAGTGGTTTAGTAGGTGTTACTGTGTTGCAGGGCTTTATAGAAGAGCTGTCTGGGAGGGACCAGTGGTTTAGTATGTGTTACTGTGTTGCAGGGCTTTATAGAAGAGCTGTCTGGGAGGGACCAGTGGTTTAGTAGGTGTTACTGTGTTGCAGGGCTTTATAGAAGAGCTGTCTGGGAGGGACCAGTGGTTTAGTAGGTGTGGCTGTGTTGCAGGGCTTTATAGAAGAGCTGTCTGGGAGGGGCCAGTGGTTTTGAGGTGTGGCTGTGTTGCAGGGCTTTATAGAAGAGCTGTCTGGGAGGGACCAGTGGTTTAGAGGTGTGGCTGTGTTGCAGGGCTTTATAGAAGAGCTGTCTGGGAGGGACCAGTGGTTTAGTAGGTGTGGCTGTGTTGCAGGGCTTTATAGAAGAGCTGTCTGGGAGGGACCAGTGGTTTAGTAGGTGTGGCTGTGTTGCAGAGCTTTATAGAAGAGCTGTCTGGGAGGGACCAGTGGTTTAGTAGGTGTGGCTGTGTTGCAGGGCTTTATAGAATAGCTGTCTGGGAGGGGCCAGTGGTTTAGTAGGTGTTACTGTGTTGCAGGGCTTTATAGAAGAGCTGTCTGGGAGGGACCAGTGGTTTAGTAGGTGTGGCTGTGTTGCAGGGCTTTATAGAAGAGCTGTCTGGGAGGGACCAGTGGTTTAGAGGTGTTACTGTGTTGCAGGGCTTTATAGAAGAGCTGTCTGGGAGGGACCCAGTGGTTTAGTAGGTGTTACTGTGTTGCAGGGCTTTATAGAAAAGCTGTCTGGGAGGGGCCCAGTGGTTTAGTAGGTGTTACTGTGTTGCAGGGCTTTATAGAAGAGCTGTCTGGGAGGGACCAGTGGTTTAGTAGGTGTGGCTGTGTTGCAGGGCTTTATAGAAGAGCTGTCTGGGAGGGACCAGTGGTTTAGAGGTGTTACTGTGTTGCAGGGCTTTATAGAAGAGCTGTCTGGGAGGGACCCAGTGGTTTAGTAGGTGTTACTGTGTTGCAGGGCTTTATAGAAGAGCTGTCTGGGAGGGACCCAGTGGTTTAGTAGGTGTTACTGTGTTGCAGGGCTTTATAGAAGAGCTGTCTGGGAGGGACCAGTGGTTTAGAGGTGTGGCTGTGTTGCAGGGCTTTATAGAAGAGCTGTCTGGGAGGGGCCATTGGTTTAGAGGTGTGGCTGTGTTGCAGGGCTTTATAGAAGAGCTGTCTGGGAGGGGCCAGTGGTTTAGAGGTGTGGCTGTGTTGCAGGGCTTTATAGAAGAGCTGTCTGGGAGGGGCCATTGGTTTAGAGGTGTGGCTGTGTTGCAGGGCTTTATAGAAGGGCTGTCTGGGAGGGGCCAATGGTTTAGTAGGTGTTACTGTGTTACAGGGCTTTATAGAAGAGCTGTCTGGGAGGGACCAGTGGTTTAGTAGGTGTTACTGTGTTGCAGGGCTTTATAGAAGAGCTGTCTGGGAGGGACCCAGTGGTTTAGTAGGTGTGGCTGTGTTGCAGGGCTTTATAGAAGAGCTGTCTGGGAGGGGCCAGTGGTTTAGTAGGTGTTACTGTGTTGCAGGGCTTTATAGAAGAGCTGTCTGGGAGGGGCCAGTGGTTTAGTAGGTGTGGCTGTGTTGCAGGGATTTATAGAAGAGCTGTCTGGGAGGGGCCAGTGGTTGAGTAGGTGTTACTGTGTTGCAGGGCTTTATAGAAGAGCTGTCTGGGAGGGACCAGTGGTTTAGTAGGTGTTACTGTGTTGCAGGGCTTTATAGAAGAGCTGTCTGGGAGGGGCCAGTGGTTTAGAGGTGTGGCTGTGTTGCAGGGCTTTATAGAAGAGCTGTCTGGGAGGGACCAGTGGTTTAGTAGGTGTTACTGTGTTGCAGGGCTTTATAGAAGAGCTGTCTGGGAGGGACCAGTGGTTTAGTAGGTGTTACTGTGTTGCAGGGCTTTATAGAAGAGCTGTCTGGGAGGGGCCAGTGGTTTAGTAGGTGTTACTGTGTTGCAGGGCTTTATAGAAGAGCTGTCTGGGAGGGGCCAGTGGTTTAGTAGGTGTTACTGTGTTGCAGGGCTTTATAGAAGAGCTGTCTGGGAGGGGCCAGTGGTTTAGTAGGTGTTACTGTGTTGCAGGGCTTTATAGAAGAGCTGTCTGGGAGGGACCAGTGGTTTAGTAGGTGTGGCTGTGTTGCAGGGCTTTATAGAAGAGCTGTCTGGGAGGGACCAGTGGTTTAGTAGGTGTGGCTGTGTTGCAGGGCTTTATAGAAGAGCTGTCTGGGAGGGACCCAGTGGTTTAGAGGTGTTACTGTGTTGCAGGGCTTTATAGAAGAGCTGTCTGGGAGGGACCAGTGGTTTAGAGGTGTGGCTGTGTTGCAGGACTTTATAGAAGAGCTGTCTGGGAGGGGCCAGTGGTTTAGTAGGTGTGGCTGTGTTGCAGGGCTTTATAGAAGAGCTGTCTGGGAGGGACCAGTGGTTTAGTAGGTGTTACTGTGTTGCAGGGCTTTATAGAAGAGCTGTCTGGGAGGGGCCAGTGGTTTAGTAGGTGTTGCTGTGTTGCAGGGCTTTATAGAAGAGCTGTCTGGGAGGGACCAGTGGTTTAGTAGGTGTTGCTGTGTTGCAGGGCTTTATAGAAGAGCTGTCTGGGAGGGACCAGTGGTTTAGTAGGTGTGGCTGTGTTGCAGGGCTTTATAGAAGAGCTGTCTGGGAGGGGCCAGTGGTTTAGTAGGTGTTGCTGTGTTGCAGGGCTTTATAGAAGAGCTGTCTGGGAGGGACCAGTGGTTTAGTAGGTGTGGCTGTGTTGCAGGGCTTTATAGAAGAGCTGTCTGGGAGGGACCAGTGGTTTAGTAGGTGTGGCTGTGTTGCAGGGCTTTATAGAAGAGCTGTCTGGGAGGGACCAGTGGTTTAGTATGTGTTACTGTGTTGCAGGGCTTTATAGAAGAGCTGTCTGGGAGGGGCCAGTGGTTTAGTAGGTGTTGCTGTGTTGCAGCGCTTTATAGAAGAGCTGTCTGGGAGGGGCCAGTGGTTTAGTAGGTGTTACTGTGTTGCAGGGCTTTATAGAAGAGCTGTCTGGGAGGGACCAGTGGTTTAGTAGGTGTTACTGTGTTGCAGGGCTTTATAGAAGAGCTGTCTGGGAGGGGCCAGTGGTTTAGAGGTGTGGCTGTGTTGCAGGGCTTTATAGAAGAGCTGTCTGGGAGGGGCCAGTGGTTTAGTAGGTGTGGCTGTGTTGCAGGGCTTTATAGAAGAGCTGTCTGGGAGGGACCAGTGGTTTAGTAGGTGTTACTGTGTTGCAGGGCTTTATAGAAGAGCTGTCTGGGAGGGGCCAGTGGTTTAGTAGGTGTTGCTGTGTTGCAGGGCTTTATAGAAGAGCTGTCTGGGAGGGACCAGTGGTTTAGTAGGTGTTGCTGTGTTGCAGGGCTTTATAGAAGAGCTGTCTGGGAGGGACCAGTGGTTTAGTAGGTGTGGCTGTGTTGCAGGGCTTTATAGAAGAGCTGTCTGGGAGGGGCCAGTGGTTTAGTAGGTGTTGCTGTGTTGCAGGGCTTTATAGAAGAGCTGTCTGGGAGGGACCAGTGGTTTAGTAGGTGTGGCTGTGTTGCAGGGCTTTATAGAAGAGCTGTCTGGGAGGGACCAGTGGTTTAGAGGTGTTACTGTGTTGCAGGGCTTTATAGAAGAGCTGTCTGGGAGGGGCCAGTGGTTTAGTAGGTGTTACTGTGTTGCAGGGCTTTATAGAAGAGCTGTCTGGGAGGGGCCAGTGGTTTAGTAGGTGTTACTGTGTTGCAGGGCTTTATAGAAGAGCTGTCTGGGAGGGGCCAGTGGTTTAGTAGGTGTTACTGTGTTGCAGGGCTTTATAGAAGAGCTGTCTGGGAGGGACCAGTGGTTTAGTAGGTGTGGCTGTGTTGCAGGGCTTTATAGAAGAGCTGTCTGGGAGGGACCAGTGGTTTAGTAGGTGTGGCTGTGTTGCAGGGCTTTATAGAAGAGCTGTCTGGGAGGGACCCAGTGGTTTAGAGGTGTTACTGTGTTGCAGGGCTTTATAGAAGAGCTGTCTGGGAGGGACCAGTGGTTTAGAGGTGTGGCTGTGTTGCAGGACTTTATAGAAGAGCTGTCTGGGAGGGGCCAGTGGTTTAGTAGGTGTGGCTGTGTTGCAGGGCTTTATAGAAGAGCTGTCTGGGAGGGACCAGTGGTTTAGTAGGTGTTACTGTGTTGCAGGGCTTTATAGAAGAGCTGTCTGGGAGGGTCCAGTGGTTTAGTAGGTGTTGCTGTGTTGCAGGGCTTTATAGAAGAGCTGTCTGGGAGGGACCAGTGGTTTAGTAGGTGTTGCTGTGTTGCAGGGCTTTATAGAAGAGCTGTCTGGGAGGGACCAGTGGTTTAGTAGGTGTGGCTGTGTTGCAGGGCTTTATAGAAGAGCTGTCTGGGAGGGGCCAGTGGTTTAGTAGGTGTTGCTGTGTTGCAGGGCTTTATAGAAGAGCTGTCTGGGAGGGACCAGTGGTTTAGTAGGTGTGGCTGTGTTGCAGGGCTTTATAGAAGAGCTGTCTGGGAGGGACCAGTGGTTTAGTAGGTGTGGCTGTGTTGCAGGGCTTTATAGAAGAGCTGTCTGGGAGGGACCAGTGGTTTAGTATGTGTTACTGTGTTGCAGGGCTTTATAGAAGAGCTGTCTGGGAGGGGCCAGTGGTTTAGTAGGTGTTGCTGTGTTGCAGGGCTTTATAGAAGAGCTGTCTGGGAGGGGCCAGTGGTTTAGTAGGTGTTACTGTGTTGCAGGGCTTTATAGAAGAGCTGTCTGGGAGGGACCAGTGGTTTAGTAGGTGTTGCTGTGTTGCAGGGCTTTATAGAAGAGCTGTCTGGGAGGGGCCAGTGGTTTAGTAGGTGTGGCTGTGTTGCAGGGCTTTATAGAAGAGCTGTCTGGGAGGGACCCAGTGGTTTAGAGGTGTTACTGTGTTGCAGGGCTTTATAGAAGAGCTGTCTGGGAGGGACCAGTGGTTTAGTAGGTGTTACTGTGTTGCAGGGCTTTATAGAAGAGCTGTCTGGGAGGGGCCAGTGGTTTAGAGGTGTGGCTGTGTTGCAGGGCTTTATAGAAGAGCTGTCTGGGAGGGACCAGTGGTTTAGTAGGTGTGGCTGTGTTGCAGGGCTTTATAGAAGAGCTGTCTGGGAGGGACCCAGTGGTTTAGTAGGTGTGGCTGTGTTGCAGGGTCTTTTAGAGTTGCTGTCTGAGGGCTCCTATCACCAAGACTATGCATCATACTCTAAAACACAAAGTGCTGTCTCGGATAACAAAGTTGAAACTTGAACACACAGACACACAGTCCTTCCACATGTCTGTGAGTGTGCCAGCTGTGTGCTATGGTTGGCTAGCTGACTGTGGAGAGAGTCACTCCTCCCTCTCAGTGCCACATCAGCACAGAACACACCATCAGCAGAGATGTGTTTCCCTCCCTCCCCCCCAATCCCCCACCTCTCCCTCCCCCCTCTCTCCCCCCCACCCCATCTCTCCCTCCCCCCTCTCCCCATCTCTCCCTCCCCCCTCTCCCCATCTCTCCCTCCCCCCTCTCTCCCTCCACCCCATCTCTCTCTCCCCCCCACCCCATCTCTCCCTCCCCCCTCTCCCCATCTCTCTCTCCCCCCTCTCCCCATCTCTCCCTCCCCCTCCACCCCATCTATCCCTCCGGGCCCCCTAAGCCCTCCACAGCAGCAGAATACCAACAGTAAACATGTCATCCTCTCCCCTTCACTTTCATCGTGACCTGATTCTAACTTCACGTAACTATCTTCCTTCTACTTTAACATTCACTTATTATGCGCTCTCAGATCCAAATGTGAGTTCAGATTTAGAAGAGAGCACTCGTGACTTTTGTTACTTTTGAAAGCATATAACCTATAAGATAATTGAATGCTGCTTCTAACGTGTGTTAACGGGAGCACCTGTGCTGAGGAATCCGAACGCTGCAACCCTGGTGTTGACGGTAACCACGACGATGTTGCCGATGGCAGCCAGGTAGGAGCCGTCCAGTAGAGATGGTGTGCCATTGCTGGCTGCTCCAGACGGGTTGTGGAAGAACACCAGAACCGCTGCGCTCCCTCTCTATCAGAGGAAAAGACAAGAACAGGAACGACATGGCAGACCCAACGGTCAATCTGAGGGACCGGTAGTGGAGTGGTGTCTGAGGTGTCTAGGGCCGGCAGACCCAACGGTCAATCTGAGGGTCCGGTAGTGGAGTGGTGGTTGAGGTGTCTAGGGCTTACTAAAGGAGACGTCAACAGGGCTTCTAGTGCAACGGTCAATCTGAGGGACCGGTAGTGGAGTGGTGTCTGAGGTGTCTAGGGCTTACTAAAGGAGACGACAACAGGGCTTCTAGTGCAACGGTCAATCTGAGGGACCGGTAGTGGAGTGGTGGTTGAGGTGTCTAGGGGTTACTAAAGGAGAGATCAACAGGGCTTCTAGTGCAACGGTCAATCTGAGGGACCGGTAGTGGAGTGGTGGTTGAGGTGTCTAGGGCTTACTAAAGGAGAGATCAACAGGGCTTCTAGTGCAACGGTCAATCTGAGGGACCGGGAGTGGAGTGGTGTCTGAGGTGTCTAGGGCTTACTAAAGGAGAGATCAACAGGGCTTCTAGTGCAACGGTCAATCTGAGGGACCGGTAGTGGAGTGGTGTCTGAGGTGTCTAGGGCTTACTAAAGGAGACGTCAACAGGGCTTCTAGTGCAACGGTCAATCTGAGGGACCGGTAGTGGAGTGGTGTCTGAGGTGTCTAGGGCTTACTAAAGGAGACGTCAACAGGGCTTCTAGTGCAACGGTCAATCTGAGGGACCGGTAGTGGAGTGGTGGTTGAGGTGTCTAGGGCTTACTAAAGGAGACGTCAACAGGGCTTCTAGTGCAACAAAGATCTCTATAGGTACAATGTGACTTACGATGCCGCTGGGGACGAAGATGTTGAGGTACAGACAGTCTTCACTGCTGGCTGATGACTCCACAGCTCCAGGCTGCAGACAGCTGGGTCTACCATGGGAAACATCCACAACAACAAGATTACAGGACACATTAACACACTGCAGATAAGGAACCAACACAGACACACACTAAAACAACAGATAGACAGATATGAGACAAACAAAGAAATACCATTACACGTGGTGCAAATATGGAACCAACACAGACAGACACTCAGACAGACACTCAGACAGACACTCAGACAGACACTCAGACAGACACTCAGACAGACACTCAGACAGACACTCAGACAGACACTCAGACAGACACTCAGACAGACACTCAGACAGACACTCAGACAGACACTCAGACAGACACTCAGACAGACATTCTTAAAGAGATTGAACAGGATTTTTAGCCCTTACAAATTCATAACACATCATAGAAATTGCATGGAGCCCCAGACCGAGGGTGATTGACCGTCATCTTGAACTTCTTCCATTGTCTAATAATTGCGCCAACAGTTGTTGCCTTCTCACCAAGCTGCTTGCCTATTGTCCTGTAGCCCATCCCAGCCTTGTTCAGGTCTACAATTTTATCCCTGATGTCCTTACACAGCTCTCTGGTCTTGGCCATTGTGGAGAGGTTGGAGTCTGTTTGATTGAGTGTGTGGACAGGTGTCTTTTATACAGGTAACGAGTTCAAACAGGTGCAGTTAATAGAGGTAATGAGTGGAGAACAGGAGGGCTTCTTAAAGTAAAACTAACAGGTCTGTGAGAGCCGGAATTCTTACTGGTTGGTAGGTGATCAAATACTTAGGTCATGCAATAAAATGCTAACTAATTACTTAAAAATCATATACAATGTGATTTTCTGGATTTTTGTTTTAGATTCCGTCTCTCACAGTTGAAGTGTACCTATGATAAAAATTACAGACCTCTACATGCTTTGTAAGTAGGAAAACCTGCAAAATTGGCAGTGTATCCAATACTTGTCTGCCCCTGAACAAGGCAGTTAACCCACTGTTCCTAGGCTGTCATTGTGAATAAGAATTTATTCTTAACTGACTTGCCTAGTTAAATAAAGGTAAAATATTTTTAGATTTTTTTTTAAATAACATTTTCAGAGACCCGTTTTGGCTCGTGAACGCAACTTTCAAAACTACTGGATGAAATTATACAAAACCTTTCTAACGCATCTTAAAAAATATCTTCCTCCACAGAGTCATTGTTTACCTGGTAATCGTGGCGTTCCATGTGCCACTCCATTCAGCAGGCTGTGGGGGGGCGAAGCGGAGGGCTCTGATAGGAGGACGAGCGTACGGAACTCCCAAGAACTGTCTGACTGTCTTCCTGTCTGACCCGAGCAGCGTTGTCATGGCCTCTCCCTGGAGCGTTCCAGAGTGAGCCGGGATAAACACTGACGTCAACTCCGCCTTGGGTTCTGGATCCCAGAGAAAAAATAATCATCAGTCAGAGGGAAGCCTGGACTGACAACTATGGGCCCTGGTCAACAGTAGCGTAACATATAGGGAACAGGGTGCCATTTGGGACGGAGTCACCGTCTGCACTGGAATCAACCAGCTGTAAAACTCATTCAGCACCTCTCTGAAGATAAATAACGCTTTCTAATAATAATGATCATCATACAATTAGTAGGCTGCAGTGATTGACATGACCTAACCCACCAATAAACATCCATGTTTCTTCAAACACTAGACATATTAGCAGCAGTAAAGTGAGCCAGGGTCAGGGATGTATAGTGAGCCAGGGTCAGGGATGTATAGTGAACCAGGGTCAGGGATGTATAGTGAGCCAGGGTCAGGGATGTATAGTGAACCAGGGATGTATAGTGAACCAGGGTCAGGGATGTATAGTGAGCCAGGGTCAGGGATGTATAGTGAACCAGGGCCAGGGATGTATAGTGAGCCAGGGTCAGGGATGTATAGTGAGCCAGGGTCAGGGATGTATAGTGAACCAGGGCCAGGGATGTACAGTGAACCAGGGTCAGGGATGTATAGTGAGTCAGGGTCAGGGATGTACAGTGAACCAGGGTCAGGGATGTATAGTGAACCAGGGTCAGGGATGTATAGTGAACCAGGGTCAGGGATGTATAGTGAACCAGGGTCAGGGATGTATAGTGAACCAGGGTCAGGGATGTATAGTGAACCAGGGTCAGGGATGTATAGTGAACCAGGGTCAGGGATGTATAGTGAACCAGGGATTTATAGTGAACCAGGGTCAGGGATGTATAGTGAACCAGGGTCAGGGATGTATAGTGAACCAGGGTCAGGGATGTATAGTGAACCAGGGTCAGGGATGTATAGTGAACCAGGGTCAGGGATGTATAGTGAGCCAGGGTCAGTGATGTATAGTGAACCAGGGTCAGGGATGTATAGTGAGCCAGGGTCAGGGATGTATAGTGAACCAG
The DNA here is from genome assembly GCF_029448725.1 of Salvelinus fontinalis. Classification (NCBI taxonomy): domain Eukaryota; kingdom Metazoa; phylum Chordata; class Actinopteri; order Salmoniformes; family Salmonidae; genus Salvelinus; species Salvelinus fontinalis. The sequence continues at coordinate 36,551,735 of NC_074702.1, read as the reverse complement.
GGTCAGGGATGTATAGTGAGCCAGGGTCAGGGATGTATAGTGAACCAGGGTCAGGGATGTATAGTGAACCAGGGTCAGGGATGTATAGTGAGTCAGGGTCAGGGATGTATAGTGAACCAGGGTCAGGGATGTATAGTGAGCCAGGGTCAGGGATGTATAGTGAGTCAGGGTCAGGGATGTATAGTGAACCAGGGTCAGGGATGTATAGTGAGCCAGGGTCAGGGATGTATAGTGAACCAGGGTCAGGGATGTATAGTGAGTCAGGGTCAGGGATGTATAGTGAACCAGGGTCAGGGATGTATAGTGAACCAGGGTCAGGGATGTATAGTGAACCAGGGTCAGGGATGTATAGTGAACCAGGGTCAGGGATGTATAGTGAACCAGGGTCAGGGATGTTGCCCACCTTTGTGGAGGTAGACCTGGAGAGCTGACTCTCTGATGACCAGCCGACAGTCCTGACCTCCAGTGGTGGTGGTAGTGGAGGGGCCACAGGCCAGGGTGTCTGGGTAGAGGACACAGCGGACAGCCGAGTCGGTCCGCCCCACTGACACCACAGCACAGGAGTCAGCCTCCTCACAGGCTGAGGGGAGACACACAGACACAGTTTAACGGACAGAAAAGGAGACTAGAGAGAGGTAGATACAAGGATTGGGGTTCAGACAGGAGAGACCGAGGAGGAGCACAGATGAGGGGTACAGACAGGAGAGACCGAGGAGGGGCACAGATGAGGGGGTACAGACAGGAGAGACCGAGGAGGGGCACAGATGAGGGGTACAGACAGGAGAGACCGAGGAGGGGCACAGATGAGGGGTACAGACAGGAGAGACCGAGGAGGGGAACAGATGAGTGGTACAGACAGGAGAGACCGAGGAGGGGAACAGATGAGGGGTACAGACACGAGAGACCGAGGAGGGGCACAGATGAGGGGTACAACCAGGAGAGACCGAGGAGGAGCACAGATGAGGGGTACAGACAGGAGAGACCGAGGAGGGGCACAGATGAGCGATACAGACAGGAGAGACCGAGGAGGGGCACAGATGAGGGGTACAGACAGGAGAGACCGAGGAGGGGCACAGATGAGGGGTACAGACAGGAGAGACCGAGGAGGGGCACAGATGAGGGGTACAGACAGGAGAGACCGAGGAGGGGCACAGATGAGGGGTACAGACAGGAAAGACCGAGGAGGGGCACAGATGAGGGATACAGACAGGAGAAACCGAGGAGGGGCACAGATGAGGGATACAGACAGGAGAGACCGAGGAAGGGCACAGATGAGGGGTACAGACAGGAGAGACCGAGGGGCACAGATGAGGGGTACAGACAGGAGAGACCGAGGAGGGGCACAGATGAGGGGTACAGACAGTAGAGACCGAGGAGGGGCACAGATGAGGGGTACAGACAGTAGAGACCGAGGAGGGGCACAGATGAGGGGTACAGACAGGAGAGACCGAGGAGGAGCACAGATGAGGGGTACAGATGAGGAGCACAGACAGGAGAGTCCGAGGAGGGGCACAGATGAGGGGTACAGATGAGGAGCACAGACAGGAGAGACCGAGGAGGGGCACAGATGAGGGGTACAGACAGGAGAGACCGAGGAGGGGCACAGATGAGGGGTACAGACAGGAGAGACCGAGGAGGGGCACAGATGAGGGGTACAGACAGGAGAGACCGAGGAGGGGCACAGATGAGTGGTACAGACAGGAGAGACCGAGGAGGGGCACAGATGAGGGGTACAGACAGGAGAGACCGAGGAGGGGCACAGATGAGTGGTACAGACAGGAGAGACCGAGGAGGGGCACAGATGAGGGGTACAGACAGGAGAGACCGAGGAGGGGAACAGATGAGTGGTACAGACAGGAGAGACCGAGGAGGGGAACAGATGAGTGGTACAGACAGGAGAGACCGAGGAGGGGCACAGATGAGGGGTACAGACAGGAGAGACCGAGGAGGGGAACAGATGAGTGGTACAGACAGGAGAGACCGAGGAGGAGCACAGATGAGGGATACAGATGAGGAGCACAGACAGGAGAGACCGAGGAGGGGCACAGATGAGTGGTACAGACAGGAGAGACCGAGGAGGGGCACAGATGAGGGGTACAGACAGGAGAGACCGAGGAGGGGCACAGATGAGGGGTACAGACAGGAGAGACCGAGGAGGGGCACAGATGAGGGGTACAGACAGGAGAGACCGAGGAGGGGCACAGATGAGTGGTACAGACAGGAGAGACCGAGGAGGGGCACAGATGAGGGATACAGATGAGGAGCACAGACAGGAGAGACCGAGGAGGGGCACAGATGAGGGGTACAACCAGGAGAGACCGAGGAGGGGCACAGATGAGGGATACAGATGAGGAGCACAGACAGGAGAGACCGAGGAGGGGCACAGATGAGTGGTACAGACAGGAGAGACCGAGGAGGAGCACAGATGAGGGATACAGATGAGGAGCACAGACAGGAGAGACCGAGGAGGGGCACAGATGAGGGGTACAACCAGGAGAGACCGAGGAGGGGCACAGATGAGGGATACAGATGAGGAGCACAGACAGGAGAGACCGAGGAGGGGAACAGATGAGTGGTACAGACAGGAGAGACCGAGGAGGGGCACAGATGAGGGGTACAGACAGGAGAGACCGAGGAGGGGCACAGATGAGGGGTACAGAAAGGAGAGACCGAGGAGGAGCACAGATGAGGGGTACAGAAAGGAGAGACCGGGGAGGGGCACAGATGAGGGGTACAGACAGGAGAGACCGAGGAGGGGCACAGATGAGGGGTACAGAAAGGAGAGACCGAGGAGGAGCACAGATGAGGGGTACAGAAAGGAGAGACCGAGGGGCACAGATGAGGGGTACAGACAGGAGAGACCGAGGAGGGGCACAGATGAGGGGTACAGACAGGAGAGACCGAGGAGGGGCACAGATGAGGGGTACAGACAGGAGAGACCGAGGAGGGGCTTAAACCCCTCTTGCCAGGGGGCATGTGTGGTCCTGAGTTGGGGGACGTTGACCTCTGGCACACGATGAAGATGTTTCTCACCAGACAGACACCAGTCTCTGGTCCTGTCCAGGTCCTCAGCGATGTCTTTACTGATGTGAATAATGTCAAACGTGGAGATGGACGGATCCACCAGAGTCGAGGACGCATCCAGGAGTCTCCACTCACTCAAAGTCACTGGCAGAGAGACACACATCTTTATCAGCAGGGGATGCATCTAACACACTGTCTGCATTTAACACATTGTCCCATAGGGCTCTGTTCAGAAGCAGTGTCCTACACAAGGTGAAAGACTCCATATTTGGGATGCAGCCATTGAAATGTATTTTAATGTCAAAAGGACAGAGCTCTCTTAAGCATCCAATTCCAACACTATCTAGTGTGCTAGATGGTAATGAGAGCAGTTGAAAGCCTGTGACCTCCTCTGTCTAATGGACAGGTTTCTAGCTACTGGAGCCGTTGGAGACAGCATCTCCTCTGTCTAATGGACAGGTTTCTAGCTACTGGAGCCGTTGGAGACAGCATCTCCTCTGTCTAATGGACAGGTTTCTAGTTACTGGAGCCGTTGGAGACAGCATCTCCTCTGTCTAATGGACAGGTTTATAGTTACTGGAGCCGTTGGAGACAGCATCTCCTCTGTCTAATGGACAGGTTCATAGTTACTGGAGCCGTTGGAGACAGCATCTCCTCTGTCTAATGGACAGGTTTATAGTTACTGGAGCCGTTGGAGACAGCATCTCCTCTGTCTAATGGACAGGTTTCTAGTTACTGGAGCCGTTGGAGACAGCATCTCCTTTGTCTAATGGACAGGTTCATAGTTACTGGAGCCGTTGGAGACAGCATCTCCTCTGTCTAATGGACAGGTTCATAGCTACTGGAGCCGTTGGAGACAGCATCTCCTCTGTCTAATGGACAGGTTTCTAGTTACTGGAGCCGTTGGAGACAGCATCTCCTCTGTCTAATGGACAGGTTTATAGTTACTGGAACCGTTGGAGACAGCATCTCCTCTGTCTAATGGACAGGTTTATAGTTACTGGAACCGTTGGAGACAGCATCTCCTCTGTCTAATGGACAGGTTCATAGTTCCTGGAGCCGTTGGAGACAGCATCTCCTCTGTCTAATGGACAGGTTCATAGTTCCTGGAGCCGTTGGAAACAGCATCTCCTCTGTCTAATGGACAGGTTCATAGCTGCTGGAGGGTATGGAGGAAGTGTGTCTAATTAAAGGCTAAGTGGGAAACACGGTGGCTTGTAAACATTTCAGCACGTCAGCACAATGAAAGCTCGCAAAATGACCATGTTAGTTTGTCTCTTTGATGTGAGGGCGGGGGGGGTTCCCTTTGAACACACACAAATGTGAAATGGGTTGTCGCCCAAACAGCACCCCGTTCCCCATAATGCACTATTTTTTAACAGAGCCCTATGGGCATTGGTCAAAAGTAGAGCACTATATAAGGAATAGGCTCACGAGTGGCGCAGGGGTCTAAAGCACTGCATCTCAGTGCTAGAGGCGTCACTACAGACCCTGGTTCTAACCCGGGTTGTATCACAACCGGCCGTGATCGGGAGTCTCATAGGGCGGCGTACAATTGGCCCAGCTTTTGTCTGTGTTAGGGGAGGGTTTGGCCGGTGTAGGCCGTCACTGTAAATAAGAATTTGTTCTTAACTGAGTTGCCTAGTTAAATAAAGGTTAAATAGAGGTTAAATAAAGGTTAAATAAAAGATACACAGAAGGAACAGGGGGCCATTTGGGCCTCATCCAGAGACAGAAAGGCCGACGTGTTTCTATCCAACCATATACAGAAGGATGACAGCAGGAGTAAACACACAGTAGTCTGTTTACTGGAGCTGACGTCTCAAACTAACAGTGGGATGTATTGTACATTCTAACTCCTGAGGAGAAATATTAACTGCACTCTTACCATTCTTTGAAGGAACACGTAGTTCGAAACTGGGGCACAATCGTGGTGATTTAGTCCACTGGTTCACTGTGGGGAACAATGGAAACGTTTGAGTCCTCACGTAATCAATTATGATCAGAATCCTTATATTCCTTAATGATCAGAAAACAACTTGGCTAATAAAGGTGTCTGTTAGATCACGTGGCTCTGCAACACCAACTGGAGGAAATATGTATTAACCCTGTGTCCCAAATAGCACCCTAGGGCACGACATAGATAGGGTGCCACTTGAAACAGAAACAAGTGTGTTAGCTATAAAGGGACTCTTAAGAATAGAAACATTACCACAGAGTCTGAGAATTTCTCAAAAAAAGTAAGAACAATTTGTAGTCGCTGAAATCCTTACCAGGTGGCAACATATAACCCACAAAAAGAGATCAACAGCTGAAGCAGAATAACACGTGTATCTGTTTAAATCAGTGTGCAGCGTCTCCTTGTCTGTGTCCCAAATAGCACACTATTCCCCCAATGGGCTCTGATCAAACGTAGTGCACTATAAAGAGAAGGTTCCATTTGGGACGCACAGACTGTAACCAGGGCAACGCCGCTGTCACTATTTCCAGAAGAGAAAGTAACATTCAAGACATCAAACCTAAAAGGTAAGACACAACTCAAGATGTTAGCCAGATGTTGGTCAAGATGTGTTTCATGCCTCCTCGCTGAGTAAGGTACCCTAAACGTTGTAGCGTTTCAAATGGCACCCTATTCCCTATGTAGTGCACTACTTTTGACCAGGAGCCCATAGGGAATAGGGTGCCATTTGGGAGTCACCCTGTACCTACTTATCCTCAGACGTTTACACACACCTGGTTTCTCGTACCAGCCAAGCGGATACACGCCGGTTTCTACTTTGGACGGGGTGCAGTCCTGGACTCTCCAGGTTGTCCTCTCACCTTCACCACATGTCTGGATGCCAAAGCTGTTCAGAGTCAGGCAGAGAACGTCTGGTCCTGGATGGAGACAGCCCACACACACACACACACACACACACACACACACACACACACACACACACACACACACACACACACACACACACACACACACACACACACACACACACACACACACACACACACACACACACACACACACACACACACACACACACACACACACACACACACACACACCACACACACACTTGAGGAAATATTTGTGTCTCCTTTGGACTTTGGAGCTATATTGTGATTGTTTCCCTCTTCTCTCTTGCCCCTTGAACTTTGAATGTCGGAGAAATTGTCAGCACTGTAAAAACATGTCAATAAATATCTTGACTGAAATAACTGACCAGGTGACTGTGTGTCCCTGACGTATCCGATTCCACGGCAACACGGGTCTTCATCACAACTCCGTTCACACTCACGGAACCTGGAACAAACACAAAGCAGGCACACACTTTTTCTCTGGGGAAACAAAACAGGAACTGTAAAAGACTTTGTCATTATCCTACTACTCATGCAGTAAAAAAATGGTTTTCCTAAAGAAGATTTTTGTTATTGCTTGAAGTAGTGAAATACGTTTTACTGTGGGTGGTGGTGGTAGTAAGAACAGAACCAGTGAGACCCAGGTAACACTGCCCTAAGGTCTCTTACCCCTCAGTGATAGGCTTGGCACTCAGGTTGACACGGCTACGGACGGAATAAGACACCATCTTCTTAAAGGGAACATGGCTGTAAAAACTCTCCACGCTTCCAGTCAGATCAACTGTTAAAACACAACAGACAGAACAACACAAATGAGCTCCTGAAATAATAGAAAATGACATTTTTTCTGGAGAAAAACTGTGTGTGCTTCCTTCAGCTGTTTTAATGGAGAGAAGTTGATGACGTTTTAGAGGCTAATGTATTATTCTGGTAAATAATATGGTAGTGGGATAAGTTGAAGAAGCACTACAGCACCTCACTACAACACACTGACCAAGAACCTACCAGGGATCTCATCCTGCAGCACCACACTACAACATACTGACCAAGAACCTACCAGGGATCTCTTCCTGCAGCACACTGACCAATAACATACCAGGGATCTCATCCAGCAGCACATCACTACAACATACTGACCAAGAACCTACCAGGGATCTCATCCTGCAGCACATCACTACAACATACTGACCAAGAACCTACCAGGGATCTCATCCTGCAGCACCACACTACAACATACTGACCAAGAACCTACCAGTGATCTCATCCTGCAGCTCACACTACAACATACTGACCAAGAACCTACCAGGGATCTCATCCTGCAGCACCACACTACAACACACTGACCAAGAACCTACCAGGGATCTCATCCTGCAGCTCACACTACAACATACTGACCAAGAACCTACCAGGGATCTCATCCTGCAGCACATCACTACAACATACTGACCAAGAACCTACCAGGGATCTCTTCCTGCAGCACACTGACCAATAACATACCAGGGATCTCATCCAGCAGCACATCACTACAACATACTGACCAAGAACCTACCAGGGATCTCATCCTGCAGCTCACACTACAACATACTGACCAAGAACCTACCAGGGATCTCATCCTGCAGCACATCACTACAACATACTGACCAAGAACCTACCAGGGATCTCTTCCTGCAGCACACTGACCAATAACATACCAGGGATCTCATCCAGCAGCACATCACTACAACATACTGACCAAGAACCTACCAGGGATCTCATCCTGCAGCACATCACTACAACATACTGACCAAGAACCTACCAAGGATCTCATCCTGCAGCACATCACTACAACATACTGACCAATAACCTTCCAGGGATCTCATCCTGCAGCACATCACTACAATATACTGACCAAGAACCTACCAGGGATCTCATCCTGCAGCACATCACTACAACATACTGACCAATAACCTTCCAGGGATCTCATCCTGCAGCACATCACTACAATATACTGACCAAGAACCTACCAGGGATCTCATCCTGCAACACATCACTACAACATACTGACCAAGAACCTACCAGGGATCTCATCCTGCAGCACATCACTACAACACACTGACCAAGAACCTACCAGGGATCTCATCCTGCAGCACATCACTACAACATACTGACCAAGAACCTACCAGGGATCTCATCCTGCAGCACATCACTACAACACACTGACCAAGAACCTACCAGGGATCTCATCCTGCAGCACATCACTACAACATACTGACCAAGAACCTACCAGGGATCTCATCCTGCAGCACATCACTACAACATACTGACCAAGAACCTACCAGGGATCTCATCCTGCAGCACACTGACCAAGAACCTACCAGGGATCTCATCCTGCAGCACATCACTACAACATACTGACCAAGAACCTACCAGGGATCTCATCCTGCAGCACACTGACCAAGAACCTACCAGTGATCTCATCCTGCAGCACATCACTACAACACACTGACCAAGAACCTACCAGGGATCTCATCCTGCAGCACACTGACCAAGAACCTACCAGGGATCTCATCCTGCAGCACATCACTACAACACACTGACCAAGAACCTACCAGGGATCTCATCCTGCAGCACATCACTACAACATACTGACCAAGAACCTACCAGGGATCTCATCCTGCAGCACACTGACCAAGAACCTACCAGTGATCTCATCCTGCAGCACATCACTACAACACACTGACCAAGAACCTACCAGGGATCTCATCCTGCAGCACATCACTTTCCACCAACAGAAAGAACAATGTCGTACTCTTTGCCTGAATGGACTCTGTCTAACGGAGCTCAATGTTTCCCTAACTAGTATGGTTCATTATGACTGGGCTACAGTACAGTACTCTGGCCAGGGTTGCTGGGTCTGAGAGAATCTGGCTGTGGTCTTGAAGTACAGGATGTCCCAGAGAGAGCCCTGTTCCTGTCTGAACAGCCCCGATGTCAACAGCCCAGAACCCTTTAATGAGAGGAAACAAGGGTTTAATGAGCAAATCAAGGAGAGACGTAACTAGCTGTCTGCTTGGAAATGAGTTTTATACAGAGGGAAGCACAGTTTTGGACAATATGTTACTGACCCCATTACCATAAGGCCCAGCATTTTGGTCTGGTGGGCATTTTCTGTACGTACAACATGTCTCTAATAACAACAGACAACAGGTTGCTGTTAAACGGGATGAGTTGGGGGTACTTGTGATAATATTATGTGATCTTGACTAGATAAAGTCTCCACTACCGTGGCTAAGAGACTACATGTGACAGGTAGCAAAAAATGTCCCTCAAAATCAAGTGGATTAATTTATTTAATTTTCCATCTGGTCTGCATCTATAAATGACTCTGGTACACCGGCAGCAGACTCCCCTCAGAGTGAGAGAGAAGTGACAGTATCAATATATCATTATGCACACCTCTAGCAGCCTCGTGGTTAGAGCGTCGGACCAGTAACCGAAAGGTTGCTGGATCGAATCCCCGAGCTGACAACGTAAAAAATCTGTCGTTCTGCCCCTGAGCAAGGCAGTTAACCCACTGTTCCCCAAAGACGTGGATGTCAATTAAGGCAGCCCCCCCGCACCTCTCTGATTCAGAGGGGTTGGGTTAAATGCAGAAGACACATTTCAGTTGAAGGCATTTAGTTGGACAACTGACTAGGTATTCCCCTTGCCTTTCCTCACCCTCCCCGCTGTGGCTCTAGTGATGGGTAAGTCTAGACTCCTGCTTGAGGTGATTCATCGTCTCATTACGGAGATACTAAATAAAACGACCTAGGCTTAGAAAAAGAAGACATTTGTATTCCTGGAACTAGTCACCAGTCTCTCAAGCATCTGTTAGTCTCTTTACTGCTTGTGTTTGGACTTGAACATTTTTTTTTTTTTAAGTATTTGAGAGGGAAAAAAGGACACTGGACTTGATTAGTTCACTGGACTAGAGTGTTGAGTGTAATCCACTGTGTTAGTCTGGGTAGAGTTAGTTCACTGGACTAGAGTGTTGAGTGTAATCCACTGTGTTAGTCTGGGTAGAGTTAGTTCACTGGACTAGAGTGTTGAGTGTAATCCACTGTGTCAGTCTGGGTAGAGTTAGTTCCTGGACTAGAGTATTGAGTGTAATCCACTGTGTCAGTCTGGGTAGAGTTAGTTCACTGGACTAGAGTGTTGAGTGTAATCCACTGTGTCAGTCTGGGTAGAGTTAGTTCACTGGACTAGAGTGTTGAGTGTAATCCACAGTGTCAGTCTGGGTAGAGTTAGTTCACTGGACTAGAGTGTTGAGTGTAATCCATTGTGTCAGTCTGGGTAGAATTAGTTCACTGGACTAGAGTGTTGAGTGTAATCCACTGTGTCAGTCTGGGTAGAATTAGTTCACTGGACTAGAGTGTTAAGTGTAATCCACTGTGTTAGTCTGGGTAGAGTTAGTTCACTGGACTAGAGTGTTGAGTGTAATCCACTGTGTTAGTCTGGGTAGAGTTAGTTCACTGGACTAGAGTGTTGAGTGTAATCCACTGTGTCAGTCTGGGTAGAGTTAGTTCACTGGACTAGAGTGTTGAGTGTAATCCACGGTGTTAGTCTGGGTAGAGTTAGTTCACTGGACTAGAGTGTTGAGTGTAATCCACTGTGTCAGTCTGGGTAGAATTAGTTCACTGGACTAGAGTGTTGAGTGTAATCCACTGTGTCAGTCTGGGTAGAGTTAGTTCACTGGACTAGAGTGTTGAGTGTAATCCATTGTGTCAGTCTGGATAGAATTAGTTCACTGGACTAGAGTGTTGAGTGTTAGTCTGGGTAGAGTTAGTTCACTGGACTAGAGTGTTGAGTGTAATCCACTGTGTTAGTCTGGGTAGAGTTAGTTCACTGGACTAGAGTGTTGAGTGTAATCCACTGTGTCAGTCTGGGTAGAGTTAGTTCACTGGACTAGAGTGTTGAGTGTAATCCACTGTGTTAGTCTGGGTAGAGTTAGTTCACTGGACTAGAGTGTTGAGTGTAATCCACTGTGTCAGTCTGGGTAGAATTAGTTCACTGGACTAGAGTGTTGAGTGTAATCCACTGTGTCAGTCTGGGTAGAATTAGTTCCTGGACTGTGGAAGGACAGCAGCAGTGTTAAAACATGTTCTACTATCAGAGTGCTTAGAGCTCTATGATGATACAGACAGACCTGTAGAGAAGCTCTATGATGATACAGACAGACCTGTAGAGAAGCTCTATGATGATACAGACAGACAGACCTGTAGAGAAGCTCTATGATAATACAGACAGACAGACCTGTAGAGGAGCTCTATGATAATACAGACAGACCTGTAGAGAAGCTCTATGACAGACAGACAGACCTGTAGAGAAGCTCTATGATGATACAGACAGACAGACCTGTAGAGAAGCTCTATGATAATACAGACAGACCTGTAGAGAAGCTCTATGATGATACAGACAGACCTGTAGAGGAGCTCTATGATGATACAGACAGACCTGTAGAGGAGCTCTATGATAATACAGACAGACCTGTAGAGGAGCTCTATGATGATACAGACAGACCTGTAGAGAAGCTCTATGATGATACAGACAGACCTGTAGAGAAGCTCTATGATGATACAGACAGACCTGTAGAGAAGCTCAGAGAGCTCAGAGATCTTTAAGAGCAGTAGAGATTACATGCTGCTGTCATAACAGAATGTGTCTGTGTTCAGAGATCTTTAAGAGCAGTAGAGATTACATACAGCTGTCATAACAGAATGTGTCTGTGTTCAGAGATCTTTAAGAGCAGTAGAGATTACATGCTGCTGTCATAACAAAATCTGTCTGTGTTCAGAGATCTTTAAGAGCAGTAGAGATTACATACAGCTGTCATAACAGAATCTGTCAGTGTTCAGAGATCTTTAAGAGCAGTAGAGATTACATACAGCTGTCATAACAGAATCTGTCTGTGTTCAGAGATCTTTAAGAGCAGTAGAGATTACATGCTGCTGTCATAACAAAATCTGTCTGTGTTCAGAGATCTTTAAGAGCAGTAGAGATTACATGCTGCTGTCATAACAAAATCTGTCAGTGTTCAGAGATCTTTAAGAGCAGTAGAGATTACATGCTGCTGTCATAACAAAATCTGTCTGTGTTCAGAGATCTTTAAGAGCAGTAGAGATTACATACAGCTATCATAACAAAATCTGTCAGTGTTCAGAGATCTTTAAGAGCAGTAGAGACTACATGCTGCTGTCATAACAACATCTGTCTGTGTTCAGAGATCTTTAAGAGCAGTAGAGACTACATGCTGCTGTCATAACAACATCTGTCTGTGTTCAGAGATCTTTAAGAGCAGTAGAGATTACATACAGCTGTCATAACAAAATCTGTCAGTGTTCAGAGATCTTTAAGAGCAGTAGACACTACATGCTGCTGTCATAACAAAATCTGTCAGTGTTCAGAGATCTTTAAGAGCAGTAGAGATTACATACAGCTGTCATAACATAATCTGTCAGTGTTCAGAGATCTTTAAGAGCAGTAGAGATTACATACAGCTGTCATAACAGAATCTGTCAGTGTTCAGAGATCTTTAAGAGCAGTAGAGATTACATACAGCTGTCATAACAGAATCTGTCAGTGTTCAGAGATCTTTAAGAGCAGTAGAGATTACATACAGCTGTCATAACAGAATCTGTCAGTGTTCAGAGATCTTTAAGAGCAGTAGAGATTACATACAGCTGTCATAACAGAATCTGTCAGTGTTCAGAGATCTTTAAGAGCAGTAGAGATTACATACAGCTGTCATAACAGAATCTGTCAGTGTTCAGAGATCTTTAAGAGCAGTAGAGATTACATACAGCTGTCATAACAGAATCTGTCAGTGTTCAGAGATCTTTAAGAGCAGTAGAGATTACATACAGCTGTCATAACAGAATCTGTCAGTGTTCAGAGATCTTTAAGAGCAGTAGAGATTACATACAGCTGTCATAACAGAATCTGTCAGTGTTCAGAGATCTTTAAGAGCAGTAGAGATTACATACAGCTGTCATAACAGAATCTGTCAGTGTTCAGAGATCTTTAAGAGCAGTAGAGATTACATACAGCTGTCATAACAGAATCTGTCAGTGTTCAGAGATCTTTAAGAGCAGTAGAGATTACATACAGCTGACATAACAGAATATATTAATTGGATGAAGAACTTTCTAAGTCATTGCAAACAACGCATGTTCATCTACACTCAGTTCCTGGAAAGCCTTTGGGGCCGTCGGCTTTGGCAAGAGATTTGATTGGCCTTTTAGCCCATCAGCTAGTGGTACATCTGCTGCTGGAGTTAACAAGGGAGCAATTGTTTTGGGCCGTGAGAGGAGAGAGAGTGTGAGTGTGAGTGTGAGTGTGTGTGTGTGTGTGTGTGTGTGTGTAATAATGGTCCTCGTCCAGTGCTGAGTTGCAGTGGGTATGTTCCCCTGCAGATATCAAAGGGTTCTTTATAATGATGTCCCAGACAGTCACTGGTTCCACAGAGTCATGTTAATGAGGAAACCTTCACCTGCCTCAGCAAGCATATTAAACACGTTTTATTAAGGTAAAGATACTACTGAGCTAGCTAGCTGTTTGTAATACAACAGACGCACACAAAGCACCATTCAGAAAGACATGCCACCCAGCTGAATATCATATGGTCTGTATTAATCAACAACAAGAATCATTCTGTTTCACTGCTGCTGTGAAGATCAGGATAAAAATAACAAGAACTCTGGGTTACAGGCAAATGAATAGTCTGACAGCAGAGAGAGAAGGGGAGGGAAATGGAGAAGGGGATGGAGGGAGATGGGGAGGGAAAGAAGGGGAGGGAGAGAGAGATGGGGAGGGAAAGAAGGGGAGGGAGAGAGAGATGGGGAGGGAAAGGGAGATGGGGAGGGAGGGAGAGAGGGAAAGGGAAAGGGAGAGAAGGGAAGGGAGAGAGAGATGGGGAGGGAAATGGAGAAAGGGATGGAAAGGGAGAGAGAGAGGGGGAGGGACAGATGGGGAGGGAAAGGGAGAATGGGAGGGAAAGGGAGAGAGGGAGAGAGGGAAAGGGAGAATGGGAGGGAAAGGGAGAGAGGGAAAGGGAGAAGGGCGGGAGAGAGAAGGGGAAAGAGAGAAGGGGAGGGAGAGAGAAGGGGAAAGAGAGAAGGGGAGGGAGAGAGAAGGGGAAAGAGAGAAGCGGAGGGAGAGAGAGAGGGAAAGAGGGAAGGCTGGGGAGAGGGAGAAGGGGAGGGAAAGGGAGAGAGGGGGAGGGAGAAGGGGAGGGAAAGGGAGAGAGGGGGAGGGAAATGGAGAGAGGGGGAGGGAAAGAGGGAAGGGGAGGGAGAGAGGGGCAGGGAAAGGGAGGGAGGGAGAGAGGGGGAGGGAAAGGGAGGGAGGGAGAGAGGGGGAGGGAAAGGGAGAGAGGGGGAGGGAAAGGGAGAGAGGGGGAGGGAAAGAGGGAAGGGGGAGGGAGAGAGGTGGAGAGAGAGAGCGAAAGAGAAAAAGCAGATGCTCTTCAGAGAGCTGTATTGAACTTAACGTGACACTCAGGTTAGCTGTGACCACCAGTAGGACCATTGGATGTGTCCAGAAATGACCATAGGGCTCTGGTCAAAAGTAGTGCACTACATAGGGAATAGAGTGCCATTTGAATCACGGCATCTGACACAGACGACTAACTCACTCATGGCACAACATACTAAAAACACAGAGAATTCTGAAGAAGTCAGTGGTACTCCGTCAGGGGTATGCACTACGCGCATAAACACAGACAGGAAACATTCAAAACGGTCTTTAAAAATGTAAAAACTCTTGCCAATTAACACAAGCTGAGAGATAAAAGCAAGAGATAGTATCACAACAGCAGCTAAATGGACACCCTGGTTTGTGTCACCTTGGAAAAGAAGCCTGCTGTCATTTGAGCAAGAGCAGGATCACGCCACCGACATTACTCACAGGTCTACTTTCCCAACCCGCAGAGCTGCTCAAGTGTACGTCGGTGTCCCAAATGGCACCCTATTCCCTACATAATGCAGTACTTTTAATGAGCCCAGGTCAAAAGTAGTGCACTATTAAATAGGGAATAGGGTGCCTTTTGGGACGCTGGCTAAATAAGCGTGATCTCCCCGATCTAAATACATCCCCTCTGTTCCCTCTTCTAAGAGCTGGTCCCAAAATGGCACCCTATTCCCTTTACAGTGTGGTACTTTTGACTAGGACCCATAGGGATCTAGTCAAAGGTAGTGCACTAAAAAAGGGAATAGGGTTTCATTAGGGATGTATATTAGGGTAAAATAGTGCACTATATAGGGAATAGGGTGACATTTTGGGGGCCACCCAGAGCCAAGCAGTGGCAGTCGTCCTAACTTCTGATATACAGCCTTGTTGACCTGTTGCTAGGAACAACAAGACCAAAACAAGCCTAGAATCACAAACAGCGAGGCTGCTGGGATTCCCAACTTCATCAGTCATTATGAAGTAGAGGGAGGAAGGGAAGACAACACTAGTGATGGCTGGGCCAGTCATTATGAAGTAGAGGGAGGAAGGGAAGACAACACTAGTGATGGCTGGGCCAGTCATTATGAAGTAGAGGGAGGAAGGGAAGACAACACTAGTGATGGCTGGGCCAGTCAGTATGAAGTAGAGGGAGGAAGGGAAGACAACACTAGTGATGGCTGGGCCAGTCATTATAAAGTAGAGGGAGGAAGGGAAGACAACACTAGTGATGGCTGGGCCAGTCATTATGAAGTAGAGGGAGGAAGGGAAGACAACACTAGTGATGGCTGGGCCAGTCACTATGAAGTAGAGGGAGGAAGGGAAGACAACACTAGTGATGGCTGGGCCAGTCATTATAAAGTAGAGGGAGGAAAGGAAGACAACACTAGTGATGGCTGGGCCAGTCATTATGAAGTAGAGGGAGGAAGACAACACTAGTGATGGCTGGGCCAGTCATTATGAAGTAGAGGGAGGAAGACAACACTAGTGATGGCTGGCCCAGTCATTATAAAGTAGAGGGAGGAAGGGAAGACAACACTAGTGATGGCTGTGCCAGTCATTATGAAGTAGAGGGAGGAAGGGAAGACAACACTAGTGATGGCTGGGCCAGTCATTATGAAGTAGAGGGAGGAAGGGAAGACAACACTAGTGATGGCTGGGCCAGTCATTATGAAGTAGAGGGAGGAAGGGAAGACAACACTAGTGATGGCTGGGCCAGTCATTATGAAGTAGAGGGAGGAAGGGAAGACAACACTAGTGATGGCTGGGCCAGTCAGTATGAAGTAGAGGGAGGGAGGGAAGACAACACTAGTGATGGCTGGGCCAGTCATTATGAAGTAGAGGGAGGAAGGGAAGACAACACTAGTGATGGCTGGGCCAGTCATTATGAAGTAGAGGGAGGAAGGGAAGACAACACTAGTGATGGCTGGGCCAGTCATTATGAAGTAGAGGGAGGAAGGGAAGACAACACTAGTGATGGCTGGGCCAGTCATTATGAAGTAGAGGGAGGAAGGGAAGACAACACTAGTGATGGCTGGGCCAGTCATTATGAAGTAGAGGGAGGAAGGGAAGACAACACTAGTGATGGCTGGGCCAGTCAGTATGAAGTAGAGGGAGGAAGGGAAGACAACACTAGTGATGGCTGGGCCAGTCATTATGAAGTAGAGGGAGGAAGACAACACTAGTGATGGCTGGGCCAGTCATTATGAAGTAGAGGGAGGAAGGGAAGACAACACTAGTGATGGCTGGGCCAGTCATTATAAAGTAGAGGGAGGAAGGGAAGACAACACTAGTGATGGCTGGGCCAGTCAGTATGAAGTAGAGGGAGGAAGGGAAGACAACACTAGTGATGGCTGGGCCAGTCATTATGAAGTAGAGGGAGGAAGGGAAGACAACACTAGTGATGGCTGGGCCAGTCATTATGAAGTAGAGGGAGGAAGACAACACTAGTGATGGATGGGCCAGTCATTATGAAGTAGAGGGAGGAAGACAACACTAGTGATGGCTGGGCCAGTCATTATGAAGTAGAGGGAGGAAGGGAAGACAACACTAGTGATGGCTGGGCCAGTCATTATGAAGTAGAGGGAGGAAGGGAAGACAACACTAGTGATGGCTGGGCCAGTCATTATAAAGTAGAGGGAGGAAGGGAAGACAACACTAGTGATGGCTGGGCCAGTCATTATGAAGTAGAGGGAGGAAGGGAAGACAACACTAGTGATGGCTGGGCCAGTCATTATGAAGTAGAGGGAGGAAGGGAAGACAACACTAGTGATGGCTGGGCCAGTCATTATGAAGTAGAGGGAGGAAGGGAAGACAACACTAGTGATGGCTGGGCCAGTCATTATGAAGTAGAGGGAGGATGGGAAGACAACACTAGTGATGGCTGGGCCAGTCAATATGAAGTAGAGGGAGGATGGGAAGACAACACTAGTGATGGCTGGGCCAGTCATTATGAAGTAGAGGGAGGAAGGGAAGACAACACTAGTGATGGCTGGGCCAGTCATTATGAAGTAGAGGGAGGAAGGGAAGACAACACTAGTGATGGCTGGGCCAGTCATTATGAAGTAGAGGGAGGAAGACAACACTAGTGATGGATGGGCCAGTCATTATGAAGTAGAGGGAGGAAGACAACACTAGTGATGGCTGGGCCAGTCATTATGAAGTAGAGGGAGGAAGGGAAGACAACACTAGTGATGGCTGGGCCAGTCATTATGAAGTAGAGGGAGGAAGGGAAGACAACACCAGTGATGGCTGGGCCAGTCAGTATGAAGTAGAGGGAGGAAGACAACACTAGTGATGGCTGGGCCAGTCATTATGAAGTAGAGGGAGGAAGACAACACTAGTGATGGCTGGGCCAGTCATTATGAAGTAGAGGGGGGGAGGGAAGACAACACTAGTGATAGCTGGGCCAGTCATTATGAAGTAGAGGGAGGAAGACAACACTAGTGATGGCTGGGCCAGTCATTATGAAGTAGAGGGAGGAAGGGAAGACAACACTAGTGATGGCTGGGCCAGTCATTATGAAGTAGAGGGAGGAAGGGAAGACAACACTAGTGATGGCTGGGCCAGTCAGTATGAAGTAGAGGGAGGAAGGGAAGACAACACTAGTGATGGCTGGGCCAGTCAGTATGAAGTAGAGGGAGGAAGGGAAGACAACACTAGTGATGGCTGGGCCAGTCATTATGAAGTAGAGGGAGGAAGACAACACTAGTGATGGCTGGGCCAGTCATTATGAAGTAGAGGGAGGAAGGGAAGACAACACTAGTGATGGATGGGCCAGTCATTATGAAGTAGAGGGGGGGAGGGAAGACAACACTAGTGATAGCTGGGCCAGTCATTATGAAGTAGAGGGAGGAAGACAACACTAGTGATGGCTGGGCCAGTCATTATGAAGTAGAGGGAGGAAGGGAAGACAACACTAGTGATGGCTGGGCCAGTCATTATGAAGTAGAGGGAGGAAGGGAAGACAACACTAGTGATGGCTGGGCCAGTCAGTATGAAGTAGAGGGAGGAAGGGAAGACAACACTAGTGATGGCTGGGCCAGTCATTATGAAGTAGAGGGAGGAAGACAACACTAGTGATGGCTGGGCCAGTCATTATGAAGTAGAGGGAGGAAGGGAAGACAACACTAGTGATGGCTGGGCCAGTCATTATAAAGTAGAGGGAGGAAGGGAAGACAACACTAGTGATGGCTGGGCCAGTCAGTATGAAGTAGAGGGAGGAAGGGAAGACAACACTAGTGATGGCTGGGCCAGTCATTATGAAGTAGAGGGAGGAAGGGAAGACAACACTAGTGATGGCTGGGCCAGTCATTATGAAGTAGAGGGAGGAAGACAACACTAGTGATGGATGGGCCAGTCATTATGAAGTAGAGGGAGGAAGACAACACTAGTGATGGCTGGGCCAGTCATTATGAAGTAGAGGGAGGAAGGGAAGACAACACTAGTGATGGCTGGGCCAGTCATTATGAAGTAGAGGGAGGAAGGGAAGACAACACTAGTGATGGCTGGGCCAGTCATTATAAAGTAGAGGGAGGAAGGGAAGACAACACTAGTGATGGCTGGGCCAGTCATTATGAAGTAGAGGGAGGAAGGGAAGACAACACTAGTGATGGCTGGGCCAGTCATTATGAAGTAGAGGGAGGAAGGGAAGACAACACTAGTGATGGCTGGGCCAGTCATTATGAAGTAGAGGGAGGAAGGGAAGACAACACTAGTGATGGCTGGGCCAGTCATTATGAAGTAGAGGGAGGATGGGAAGACAACACTAGTGATGGCTGGGCCAGTCAATATGAAGTAGAGGGAGGATGGGAAGACAACACTAGTGATGGCTGGGCCAGTCATTATGAAGTAGAGGGAGGAAGGGAAGACAACACTAGTGATGGCTGGGCCAGTCATTATGAAGTAGAGGGAGGAAGGGAAGACAACACTAGTGATGGCTGGGCCAGTCAGTATGAAGTAGAGGGAGGAAGGGAAGACAACACTAGTGATGGCTGGGCCAGTCATTATGAAGTAGAGGGAGGAAGACAACACTAGTGATGGCTGGGCCAGTCATTATGAAGTAGAGGGAGGAAGGGAAGACAACACTAGTGATGGCTGGGCCAGTCATTATGAAGTAGAGGGAGGAAGGGAAGACAACACCAGTGATGGCTGGGCCAGTCAGTATGAAGTAGAGGGAGGAAGACAACACTAGTGATGGCTGGGCCAGTCATTATGAAGTAGAGGGAGGAAGACAACACTAGTGATGGCTGGGCCAGTCATTATGAAGTAGAGGGGGGGAGGGAAGACAACACTAGTGATAGCTGGGCCAGTCATTATGAAGTAGAGGGAGGAAGACAACACTAGTGATGGCTGGGCCAGTCATTATGAAGTAGAGGGAGGAAGGGAAGACAACACTAGTGATGGCTGGGCCAGTCATTATGAAGTAGAGGGAGGAAGGGAAGACAACACTAGTGATGGCTGGGCCAGTCAGTATGAAGTAGAGGGAGGAAGGGAAGACAACACTAGTGATGGCTGGGCCAGTCAGTATGAAGTAGAGGGAGGAAGGGAAGACAACACTAGTGATGGCTGGGCCAGTCATTATGAAGTAGAGGGAGGAAGACAACACTAGTGATGGCTGGGCCAGTCATTATGAAGTAGAGGGAGGAAGGGAAGACAACACTAGTGATGGATGGGCCAGTCATTATGAAGTAGAGGGGGGGAGGGAAGACAACACTAGTGATAGCTGGGCCAGTCATTATGAAGTAGAGGGAGGAAGACAACACTAGTGATGGCTGGGCCAGTCATTATGAAGTAGAGGGAGGAAGGGAAGACAACACTAGTGATGGCTGGGCCAGTCATTATGAAGTAGAGGGAGGAAGGGAAGACAACACTAGTGATGGCTGGGCCAGTCAGTATGAAGTAGAGGGAGGAAGGGAAGACAACACTAGTGATGGCTGGGCCAGTCAGTATGAAGTAGAGGGAGGAAGGGAAGACAACACTAGTGATGGCTGGGCCAGTCATTATGAAGTAGAGGGAGGAAGACAACACTAGTGATGGCTGGGCCAGTCATTATGAAGTAGAGGGAGGAAGGGAAGACAACACTAGTGATGGCTGGGCCAGTCATTATGAAGTAGAGGGAGGAAGGGAAGACAACACTAGTGATGGCTGGGCCAGTCATTATGAAGTAGAGGGAGGAAGGGAAGACAACACTAGTGATGGCTGGGCCAGTCATTATGAAGTAGAGGGAGGAAGGGAAGACAACACTAGTGATGGCTGGGCCAGTCAGTATGAAGTAGAGGGAGGAAGACAACACTAGTGATGGCTGGGCCAGTCATTATGAAGTAGAGGGAGGAAGGGTTGACAACACTAGTGATGGCTGGGCCAGTCATTATGAAGTAGAGGGAGGATGGGAAGACAACACTAGTGATGGCTGGGCCAGTCATTATGAAGTAGAGGGAGGAAGACAACACTAGTGATGGCTGGGCTTCATGTTCAGATGATTGATAACAGTTTGGATTGATAATAACTTGTGTGGTATATCAAGTCCATAGCTGTTTTTATAACTGGGTAAATAAAGTGACAGTGAATCATTTGTCTAAAAGTTTTAAATCGAAGGCTCTTAAACTAACCATTCATTTCCTTTCAGGGTAACCTCCCTTAACCCATATGTAGAGTATAAATACCTCTACCATAGAATTATATATAAAACTTTAAT
The DNA here is from genome assembly GCF_029448725.1 of Salvelinus fontinalis. Classification (NCBI taxonomy): domain Eukaryota; kingdom Metazoa; phylum Chordata; class Actinopteri; order Salmoniformes; family Salmonidae; genus Salvelinus; species Salvelinus fontinalis. The sequence goes on along the minus strand of NC_074702.1, from coordinate 36,530,698 downwards.
AGGACTCTGTGGACTCACCCTTCTTGGTGTGTGAGGTGTGGGGTTGCTGGAGTTAAAGACTCACCCTTCTTGGTGTGTGAGGTGTGGGGTTGCTGGAGTTAAAGACTCACCCTTCTTGGTGTGTGAGGTGTGGGGTTGCTGGAGTTAAAGACTCACCCTTCTTGGTGTGTGAGGTGTGGGGTTGCTGGAGTTAAAGACTCACCCTTCTTGGTGTGTGAGGTGTGGGGTTGCTGGAGTTAAAGACTCACCCTTCTTGGTGTGAGCGGTGTGGGGTTGCTGGAGTTAAAGACTCACCCTTCTTGGTGTGAGCGGTGTGGGGTTGCTGGAGTTAAAGACTCACCCTTCTTGGTGTGTGAGTTGTGGGGTTGCTGGAGTTAAAGACTCACCCTTCTTGGTGTGTGAGGTGTGGGGTTGCTGGAGTTAAAGACTCACCCTTCTTGGTGTGAGCGGTGTGGGGTTGCTGGGGGAGCACAGGGCTGCAGGCCTGTCTCAGGGGTTTGTCGTAGGCCCCACACACCTGGGTGTCTGGGTACAGGGCGCAGGTAAAGTACACTGAGCTCTCATCTCTCACATCAGCCACGTGGCACAGCTCCTCCTCCTCACAGCCTGAAACACACAGAGAACACATGAAACACACAGAGGACACCTGAAACACACTTGAAACACACAGAGGACACCTGAAACACACTTGAAACACACAGAGGACACCTGAAACAAACAGAGGACACCTGAAACCCACAGAGGACACCTGTAACCCACAGAGAACACATGTAACCCACAGAGAACACCTGTAACCCACAGAGGACACCTGAAACCCACAGAGGACACCTGAAACCCACAGAGGACACCTGAAACCCACAGAGGACACCTGAAACACACAGAGGACACGTGAAACACACAGAGGACACCTAAAACACACAGAGGACACCTAAAACACACAGAGGACACCTAAAACACACAGAGGACACCTAAAACACACAGAGGACACCTGAAACACACAGAGGACACCTGAAACACACAGAGGACACCTGAAACAGAGGACACTTGCGACACACATAGGACACCTGCGACACACATAGGACACCTGCGACACACAGAGGGCACCTGCAACACACAGAGGACACCTGCAACACACAGAGGACACCTGCAACACACAGAGGACACCTGTAACACACAGAGGACACCTGAAACACACAGAGGACACCTGAAACACACAGAGGACACCTGTAACACACAGAGGACACCTGTAACACACAGAGGACACCTGTAACACACAGAGGACACCTGTAACACACAGAGGACACCTGTAACACACAGAGGACACCTGTAACACACCTGTAACACACAGAGGACACCTGAAACACACAGAGGACACCTGAAACACACAGAGGACACCTGAAACACACAGAGGACACCTGAAACACACAGAGGACACCTGAAACACACAGAGGACACCTGAAACACACAGAGGACACCTGAAACACACAGAGGACACCTGAAACACACAGAGGACACCTGTAACACACAGAGGACACCTGTAACACACAGAGGACACCTGAAACACACAGAGGACACCTGTAACACACATTATATGAGTGCTAAAGATGAAGGCCATGTGATAGTGGTGAGAAACAACTACAATATTCAGTGTATGAGACTCAAGGTGAATAGATTTTGGAAAGGCAAGACATGAAGCTGATATATCCTACGTTTCAGACACCACAGCTGAGCCTCCTGTGCAGAGAACTGATGTTTGAAGATCCAGTATTGCAGGCTGGGGACGTCCCGTTCAGAGTCCACAACAACAGCACTGCTGTCCAGGGCCACAAACGTCTCCTTCACTGCATCTGTGGGACGTGACAGAATGAGGTACAGCGTAAGAAACAGTCGGCTTAGGTTTTGGATCCTAGTAAAAGGAGAATTAAGAAGGCTAAACGAACCCAACAGAACGACTCTGGGGGCTTGTTGTGGGAGGACACTGCTACAGGCTGGAGAGGTCTTGGGACGAGTGGTCATGTCAGACTCTGAAAGATGGATCATTTTAGCATGTGAGAAAGATAAGTCAAGACAAGCCAGTAATGTTTATTCAGAAGTACATTATATGTACAATACCTTTCCAGAGGTAAATGCCTTGGAACCCAATAATGGTGGCCTGGTAGTCAGTTTTGTTCTTGCTTGATGTTGGCAGAGCTGTATCAGCTGTGAGAGAAACATACTGACCATTACATCACTTCATAACCACTTAGTTACAGAGTAACACTTCATAACCACTTAGTTACAGAGTAACACTTCATAACCACTTAGTTACAGAGTAACACTTCATAACCACTTAGTTACAGAGTAACACTTCATAACCACTTAGTTACAGAGTAACACTTCATAACCACTAAGTTACAGAGTAACACTTCATAACCACTTAGTTACAGAGTAACACTTCATAACCACTTAGTTACAGAGTAACACGTCATAACCACTTAGTTACAGAGTAACACTTCATAACCACTTAGTTACAGAGTAGAGTAACACTTCATAAACACTCAGTTACAGAATAACACTTCATAACTACTTAGTTACAGAGTAACACTTCATAACCACTTAGTTACAGAGTAACACTTCATAACCACTTAGTTACAGAGTAACACTTCATAACCAATTAGTTACAGAGTAACAGTTCATAACCACTTAGTTACAGAGTAGAGTAACACTTCATAACCACTTAGTTACAGAGTAGAGTAACACTTCATAACCACTTAGTTACAGAGTAACACTTCATAACCACTTAGTTACAGAGTAGAGTAACACTTCATGACCACTTAGTTACAGAGTAACACTTCATAACCACTTAGTTACAGAGTAACACTTCATAACCAATTAGTTACAGAGTAACAGTTCATAACCACTTAGTTACAGAGTAGAGTAACACTTCATAACCACTTAGTTACAGAGTAGAGTAACACTTCATAACCACTTAGTTACAGAGCAGAGTAACACTTCATAACCACTTAGTTACAGAGTAACACTTCATAACCACTTAGTTACAGAGTAACACTTCATAACCACTTAGTTACAGAGTAACACTTCATAACCACTTAGTTACAGAGTAACACTTCATAACCACTTAGTTACAGAGTAACACTTCATAACCACTTAGTTACAGAGTAACACTTCATAACCACTTAGTTACAGAGTAACACTTCATAACCACTTAGTTACAGAGTAACACTTCATAACCACTTAGTTACAGAGTAACACTTCATAACCACTTAGTTACAGAGTAGAGTAACACTTCATAACCACTTAGTTACAGAGTAGAGTAACACTTCATAACCACTTAGTTACAGAGCAGAGTAACACTTCATAACCACTTAGTTACAGAGTAGAGTAACACTTCATAACCACTTAGTTACAGAGCAGAGTAACACTTCATAACCACTTAGTTACAGAGTAGAGTAACACTTCATAACCACTAAGTTACAGAGTAACACTTCATAACCACTTAGTTACAGAGCAGAGTAACACTTCATAACCACTTAGTTACAGAGTAGAGTAACACTTCATAACCACTTAGTTACAGAGTAACACTTCATAACCACTTAGTTACAGAGTAACACTTCATAACCACTTAGTTACAGAGTAACACTTCATAACCACTTAGTTACAGAGTAGAGTAACACTTCATAACCACTTAGTTACAGAGTAACACTTCATAACCACTTAGTTACAGAGTAGAGTAACACTTCATAACCACTTAGTTACAGAGTAACACTTCATAACCACTTAGTTACAGAGTAGAGTAACACTTCATAACCACTTAGTTACAGAGTAGAGTAACACTTCATAACCACTTAGTTACAGAGTAGAGTAAGACTTCATAACCACTTAGTTACAGAGTAACACTTCATAACCACTTAGTTACAGAGTAGAGTAACACTTCATAACCACTTAGTTACAGAGTAACACTTCATAACCACTTAGTTACAGAGTAACACTTCATAACCACTAAGTTACAGAGTAGAGTAACACTTCATAACCACTTAGTTACAGAGTAACACTTCATAACCACTTAGTTACAGAGTAGAGTAACACTTCATAACCACTTAGTTACAGAGTAACACTTCATAACCACTTAGTTACAGAGTAACACTTCATAACCACTTAGTTACAGAGTAACACTTCATAACCACTTAGTTACAGAGTAGAGTAACACTTCATGACCACTTAGTTACAGAGTAACACTTCATAACCACTTAGTTACAGAGTAGAGTAACACTTCATAACCACTAAGTTACAGAGTAACACTTCATGACCACTGAGTTACAGAGTAACACGTCATAACTACTTAGTTACAGAGTAACACGTCATAACCACTTAGTTACAGAGTAACACGTCATAACCACTTAGTTACAGAGTAACACGTCATAACTACTTAGTTACAGAGTAACACTTCATAACCACTTAGTTACAGAGTAACACTTCATAACCACTTAGTTACAGAGTAACACTTCATAACCACTTAGTTACAGAGTAACACTTCATAACCACTTAGTTACAGAGTAACACTTCATAACCACTTAGTTACAGAGTAACACTTCATAACCACTTAGTTACACAGTAACACTTCATAACCACTTAGTTACAGAGTACAGTAACACTTCATAACCACTTAGTTACAGAGTAGAGTAACACTTCATAACCACTTAGTTACAGAGTAGAGCAACACTTCATAACCACTTAGTTACAGAGTAACACTTCATAACCACTTAGTTACAGAGTAACACTTCATAACCACTCAGTTACAGAGTAACACTTCATAACCACTTAGTTACAGAGTAACACGTCATAACCACTTAGTTACAGAGTAACACTTCATAACCACTTAGTTACATAGTAACACTTCATAACCACTTAGTTACAGAGTAACACGTCATAACTACTTAGTTACAGAGTAACACGTCATAACCACTTAGTTACAGAGTAACACTTCATAACCACTTAGTTACAGAGTAACACTTCATAACCACTTAGTTACAGAGTAACACTTCATAACCACTTAGTTACAGAGTAACACTTCATAACCACTTAGTTACAGAGTAACACTTCATAACCACTTAGTTACAGAGTAACACTTCATAACCACTTAGTTACAGAGTAACACTTCATAACCACTTAGTTACAGAGTACAGTAACACTTCATAACCACTTAGTTACAGAGTAGAGTAACACTTCATAACCACTTAGTTACAGAGTAACACTTCATAACCACTTAGTTACAGAGTAACACTTCATAACCACTTAGTTACAGAGTAACACGTCATAACCACTTAGTTACAGAGTAACACGTCATGACCACTTAGTTACAGAGTAACACTTCATAACCACTTAGTTACAGAGTAACACGTCATAACTACTTAGTTACAGAGTAACACGTCATAACCACTTAGTTACAGAGTAACACTTCATAACCACTTAGTTACAGAGTAACACTTCATAACCACTTAGTTACAGAGTAACACTTCATAACCACTTAGTTACAGAGTAACACTTCATAACCACTTAGTTACAGAGTAACACTTCATAACCACTTAGTTACAGAGTAACACTTCATAACCACTTAGTTACAGAGTAGAGCAACACTTCATAACCACTTAGTTACAGAGTATAGTATCATCATCTATTCCACCTATACTGTACAGGCAGGTTTCCTGGACACAATTTCAGCCTCGTCTTTGACCCCAAAATATTTCCAATGGAGATCCTTAATTGAGTGTTTAAGTCCAGGACTAGGTTAAATGTGTGTCTGGGAAACAGCCCTTAAATGTACGGTAATAGTCTGGGTAGATATTCTTACTAATGGTGAAGTCTTGTCCTCCAAGGTTAAAGATGAACTGTTTCTGCAGTTTGTTGTAGGTGAGTCCAGCCCCACAGATCCTGTTAGCCTTGGCCAGGCCAGACACGTCCCAGTCTGCCTCACTGCATAGCAACATGTCTGGATAGCTCAGCAGACCACACATAATGGTACCTGGACAGACAGAGAAGAGACAGAGAGAGAGAAGAGAGAGAGACAGAAAGATAGAGACAGAGAGAGAATGATAGAGAGAGAGAGAGCGAGAGAGGAGGGGGAGATTTCAAGAATTGAATTGCTCATCAATGATAATAAAATATAATGTATTGAGATTTACATTGGTTCAGGATGTGCATTGGTTTTTATAAACTGGGTGGTTCGAGCCCTGAATGCTGATTGGCTGAAAGCCGTGGTATATTAGACCATATATCATGGGTATGAAAACATATTTATTTGTACTGCTCTAATTAAGTAGGTAACCTGTTTATAATAGCAATAAGGCACCTCGGGAGTTTGTGATATTTTTTTATTTTACCTTTATTTAGCTAGGCAAGTCAGTTAAGAACAAACTCTTATTTTCAATGACGGCCTAGGAACAGTGGGTTAAACTGCCTTGTTCAGGGGCAGAACGACAAATTTGTACCTAGTCAGCTCGGGGATTCGATCTTACAACCTTTCGGTTACTAGTCCAACGCTCTAACCACTAGGCTACGCTGCCGCCCCGTCTAAGGGCTGTATCTCAGGGCTCCCGATTGACGCGGCGGTCTAAGGCACTGTATCTCAGTGCAAGAGGCGTCACTACAGTCCCTGGTTCAATTCCAGGTTGTATCACATCCGGCCGTGATTGGGAGTCCCATAGGCGGCGCACAATTGGCCCAGCGTCGTTCGAGTTTGACCGGGGTAGGCCGTCATTGTAGATAAGAATTTGTTCTTAACTGACTTGCCTACTAGTTAAATAAAGGTTAAATAAATAAAGGTTAAACAGCCCATAGCCGTGTTATATTGGCCATATACCACACCCTCTCAGGCCTTATTGCTTACATATCCAACCTATTGGAAATCGGCTAAGATTCAATAAGTGTATGAGCTTCCTCACTAAGCAGCATCACACAACGTGGTTCTGGATTCTGTCTTCACATATGACACGGCCTTTTTAGCTCGGTCCGTTTGTGCTCTTGTCCACTTCATGGATGTCTTGGCATGACAAGGAGTTGGGCATGCTAGCACAAACAGACTGGCAACTCAGGCGACGGGCTTTTACCTCCGTTGAGAACGTTCTGGTTGAGGATGAAGCCATCACAGCAGGCGTTCCGGGTACACTCGTCCTGACAGAAACGATGGACGTCGGTCAGAGTGGTTCCTTCAGCTGCAAACACCATGGTACGGTACACACCAGAACTGGCCTTACGAAAACTCAACCTCTCAAAGGTCTTCTGGGCCTTGGTGGTGAATTCATGACCTATGAGAGAGAGAGAGACAGGAAGCAGGAAAAAAGGAAATAGATTCATGTCTGATTGTACAGTAGGTGAATTCCTTATTCTATTGAGAGGAGCTAGAGAGAGAGGACTTCATGGACTGCTGTGAGAGGAGCTAGAGAGAGAGGACTTCATGGACTGCTGTGAGAGGAGCTAGAGAGAGAGGACTTCATGGACTGCTGTGAGAGGAGCTAGAGAGAGAGGACTTCATGGACTGCTGTGAGAGGAGCTAGAGAGAGAGGACTTCATGGACTGCTGTGAGAGGAGCTAGAGAGAGAGGACTTCATGGACTGCTGTGAGAGGAGCTAGAGAGAGAGGACTTCATGGACTGCTGTGAGAGAGAGGACTTCATGGACTGCTGTGAAGAGAGAGGACTTCATGGACTGCTGTGAGAGGAGCTAGAGAGAGAGGACTTCATGGACTGCTGTGAGAGGAGCTAGAGAGAGAGGACTTCATGGACTGCTGTGAGAGGAGCTAGAGAGAGAGGACTTCATGGACTACTGTGAGAGGAGCTAGAGAGAGAGGACTTCATGGACTGCTGTGAGAGGAGCTAGAGAGAGAGGACTTTATTTATTTTTTTTATTTTTTATTTTACCGTTATTTTACCAGGTAAGTTGACTGAGAACACATTCTCATTTGCAGCAACGACCTGGGGAATAGTTACAGGGGAGAGGAGGGGGATGAATGAGCCAATTGTAAACTGGGGATTATTAGGTGACCATGATGGTTTGAGGGCCAGATTGGGAATTTAGCCAGGACACCGGGGTTAACACCCCTACTCTTACGATAAGTGCCATGGGATCTTTAATGACCTCAGAGAGTCAGGACACCCGTTTAACGTCACATCCGAAAGACGGCACCCTACACAGGGCAATGTCCCCAATCACTGCCCTGGGGCATTGGGATATTTTTTAGACCAGAGGAAAGAGTGCCTCCTACTGGCCCTCCAACACCACTTCCAGCAGCATCTGGTCTCCCATCCAGGGACTGACCAGGACCAACCCTGCTTAGCTTCAGAAGCAAGCCAGCAGTGGTATGCAGGGTGGTATGCTTCATGGACTGCTGTGAGAGGGGAGCACAAAGAACAGGATGGACATTGTGGATTTCAGCAGAGTCACTTTAGAAGAGGACAAACAAGCTCATACTGAACCTTTCTTCCTGATGACCGTGACGTCATGTCTGTCAGCCCCGTTCACCTTCAGAGAACAGCGCAGCTTCTGGAACATATCAGCACCTGCATTTCCCAGGAACCCTTTGGTCTGGGAATCACGAGGAAAGGGAACACTTGAAAAAGTTATCACACACCCAACAATATCAAATGGAAACAGCAGTTACAGCCAAACAGTTTCCAACACATCAAACCTACTATGTCAATTTGGTGTGTTGATTTGCAATGAATAATTGAATATAATACGATAGTAACATTTCTGAGAGATTATAGTGATGCTCCTTGTTTGATTAGATGACCCCTAATGACCCTGTAACCCTCTGCTATCTCCTGTAGTGTGAATCAGGGGTCCAGAGCCAGTTGATGACCCTGTAACCCTCTTCTATCTCCTGTAGTGTGAATCAGGGGTCCAGAGCCAGTTAATGACCCTGTAAACCTCTTCTATCTCCTGTAGTGTGAATCAGGGGTATAATGACCCTGTAACCCTCTTCTATCTCCTGTAGTGTGAATCAGGGGTCCAGAGCCAGTTAATGACCCTGTAACCCTTTTCTATCTCCTGTAGTGTGAATCAGGGATCCAGAGCCAGTTAATGACCCTGTAACCCTCTTCTATCTCCTGTAGTGTGAATCAGGGGTCCAGAGCCAGTTAATGACCCTGTAACCCTCTTCTATCTCCTGTAGTGTGAATCAGGGGTACAGAGCCAGCAGTGTAGGTGATACCTGATGAAAGCACTGTGCACAACACACCAACATGACATAGGTTGCTTCCCAAATAGCACACTACACCCTTAATAGAGCACTGCTTTTGACCAGTGGTGTAAAGTACTTCAGTAAAAATACTTTAAAGTACTACTTATGTAGTTTTTTTAGGGTATCTGTACTTTACTATTTATATACATTTTGGATGACTTTCACTTGAGTTATTTTCTGTTAAAGTATCTTTACTTTTACTCAAGTATGACAACTGAGTACTTTTTCCACCCCTGCTTTTGACCAGAGCCCCCAGAGCACTATATAAGAAATATGGGTTCCATTTGGGACGGGTCCATACTGTGGAGGCAGGAAAAAGACAGACTGTGGACGTCCCATACTTGTTCAGCGGTTTCGCATTGGATGTTAGCAGTGTCGGTGCTGTAGAGTTCACAGTGACTTTGTCCTTCTTCTGCGTAAAGGACAACGTAAAGACACGTCTGGACCTGGGCACAAGCTGGGGATTGACACAAACATAACCAATGTTTTACACTAGTGGGTTTGGTATATAAACACTTGGGGTGTGTCAGAAATTGCACCCTATTCCCTATATAGTGTATGACTTTTGACCAGGGTCCATAGGCCTGTAGTAAAAAGTAGCACACTACAGGGAATCGGTTGCCATTTGTGACACATCCTTTTATTGTGGAAAGATGACAACTTATTTTTTTTAAATGTAACTTTCCACAGTGACCTCACCTGACACACACGTCCTGAGTTGTTTCTCCATGGCCGTGTCTGACGTCTCTGAGCTGAGGACAACATAGTCTTCTGCTGCTATAGAAAACGCTGATCTGGGAACTGTCTCAAACCTCTCCAGAACTGCAGAAGGAGAAAGGGAAATATTAGGATACACAACAAAACAATGAAGGTGTTTTGACTCATTAAAAAAATAGCCAAACTTCCGAAATTCCTTTTTTTGTTTTTGAATGTGTTTTTCTCTTGCTTCCATGACAACTTGACATTGCTCTAGCACCTCAGTCATTCCTGTACTGTAAATATAATATGTAGAAATATACCACTTGAGGTAATATGAGTTCCTTTTAGTTAAAAAAAATACAAAATAAAGTACAAGAAAGGTTGCAGCTTTGACCTGTTGACTAAGAGCATAGCAACACAAGTAGAGGTCACACACAAAACTCTTAACCTCAGTCGTCAGTGCCTCAAATCCTAATAACATGATTCCTAGGTTTAGTCTCTCTCTAGTGATCCTCAGACAGAACCTGAGTCACAGGAAGTGGTCCAACTGGCACCCTATGAAGTACACTACTTTTGACCAAAGCCCAATGGTCCCTGGCCAAAATAGGAAGTATGGCGCCATTCAGGACGCATACAGTGTGACTCAGGTATCTGTTGATGTTACAGCCATGTGTTAAAACACTGATCCACAAAAAAATACTTCAATAGACCTGAGTCACCTGAATAAGAACTTCACGCTCAAACTGTTTGTTTGTCTCCAGTCCACAGAGACAATACATTCACTTCCTGGGGCAGCAATACAAGATACTCTTTGTTCTTTAAACGCTGTCCCAGACAGTACCTGCACATTCTCCCTCAGACAGAGGCTGGCCAGTGGATGTCCACTCCAGCTGCTCTCCGCTGGACGTCACACAGCGCCACCTCCTGGTCTGGATGTCCTGCTGGGCCGACAGGAAGTCCCCTCCCTCTGAACACCTCAGGCCATTGCGCTGGCACTCTGTCAAACCTGGACATCACAAAACACACATATACATGGTGAGTTGAGCAGTTAAGATGCCTATGTTTAGGGGATAGGACGATGGTCCTCGACCTTAGTAAATATCATAGATCTACATAATAATAAAGTCAAATATACTCCCCCAATGCTCTCTCACACTGGGTGAGCTGAGCAACAGAAAGCCAGTGGTAATAATGAACCCAAAGAGTTACATGTCTCCCATCTCCTCACTCACAATGTGTGGCAGTGGAAGCCCCGTTAGTGGACGTGCCTTTAGGACACTTGGTACAGAAGTCTGACCCATCCTGGTCTTGGTAGGAGCCCTGAGGACAGGGAGAACACACACCTCCACTGGAAAACATACCCGCAGGACACACCACTATAGGGGAGAGAGAGCGAGAGAGAGCGAGAGAGAGAGAGCGAGAGAGAGCGAGAGAGAGCGAGAGAGAGCGAGAGAGAGAGAGCGAGAGAGAGAGAGCGAGAGAGAGCGAGAGAGAGAGAGAGAGAGTGGGCGAGAGAGAGTGGGCGAGAGAGAGTGGGCGAGAGAGAGTGGGCAAGAGAGAGTGGGCGAGAGAGAGTGGGCGAGAGAGAGTGGGCGAGAGAGAGTGAGCGAGAGAGAGTGAGCGAGAGAGAGTGAGCGAGAGAGAGGGGGCGAGAGAGAGGGGGTGAGAGAGAGGGGGTGAGAGAGAGGGAGAGAGTGAAAAGAAAGATGGAGAGAGAGCGAGAGAGAGAGGGGAGGGAGAGAGAGAAAAGAAAGATGGAGAGAGAGAGAGGGAGAGAGAGAAAAGAAAGATGGAGAAGAGAGAGAGAGAGAGAGAAAGAGAGGGTATGTTATACATTCAGTTACTAATAATGCTGTCAACCCGGGTCATGACCTTTAGTAAATCAGTAAGTAAGCAGTTTTATTTCATATGAACTGATATACAGTAGTTCAGACCAGGTTGTGTTTTAGGGGGACAGGTAATAAGGACGTACCACATCCTGTTCCAACACGCTGGTAGCCATGGGAACAGCCAAAGTCGGGTGCTGAGGTAGAGAGGACTCTGGGTTCAGAGGTCAAGAGGGAGCGGTAGGGGTCACTACCCATCAGGCCTAGCAGCCCATCCAACAGCCTCTCCTCACTGAGCGCCACGTCTGGAAACAGATGATTCACTAATGACTTACAATCCACAAATACTTCTGTTTTACCATTCAATGAAACATGAAAAGGCGCGTTGCACACCTCCAATACAATATACACACAAAGTCAAAGTTTAAAATGCATAAACTAGTCTTGAAACATATTTAACGGGTGTGAGACAGTATTTGTGGCTTTCATAGAGAAATATTTGAGAAATATTGTCTGTGCTCCTTACCGACGTCATGCAGGTCCGGCAGAACAGAGACAGGAAGGTCTGAGAGAAGAGCCCTCCAGCTGACCTGAACACTGACGCTTTCCTCACTCACACACTCTACAGAGACGGACGACTCATCACACACTGACACAGAGCTGAACATCAGCTAGAACAGGAGAGACACAGTAGTTAGTCAACCTGTACAGACTCATCACACACTGACACAGAGCTGAACACCAGCTAGAACAGGAGAGACACAGTAGTTAGTCAACCTGTACAGACTTATCACACACTGACACAGAGCTGAACGTCAGCTAGAACAGGAGAGACACAGTAGTTAGTCAACCTGTACAGACTCATCACACACTGACACAGAGCTGAAGGTCACAGTAGTTAGTCAACCTGTACAGACTCGTCTCACACTGACACAGAGCTGAAGGTCACAGTAGTTAGTCAACCTGTACAGACTCGTCTCACACTGACACAGAGCTGAAGGTCACAGTAGTTAGTCAACCTGTACAGACTCGTCTCACACTGACACAGAGCTGAACATCAGCTAGAACAGGAGAGACACATTAGTTAGTCAACCTGTACAGACTCGTGTCACACTGACACAGAGCTGAACATCAGCTAGAACAGGAGAGACACAGTAGTTAGTCAACCTGTACAGACTCGTCTCACACTGACACAGAGCTGAACGTCAGCTAGAACAGGAGAGACACAGTAGTTAGTCAACCTGTACAGACTCGTCTCACACTGACACAGAGCTGAAGGTCACAGTAGTTAGTCAACCTGTACAGACTCGTCTCACACTGACACAGAGCTGAACGTCAGCTAGAACAGGAGAGACACAGTAGTTAGTCAACCTGTACAGATGTACAATCTTAATTTGATCTCCCTGCTGCAGGCGAACTTTCCTGCAACGCAGGACATTTTAAACTTTGTAGAGTATTTGAGGTTTAAAAAGGCTTCTGAAGTTTGTAATTAACAGACTTGATTTTCCTTTATGAAAAAGAGATCAACACTTACAAAATTGCTCAATAATTATAATCAACATAATAATTAATATTTCCTGTTGCTGCAGGACTATTTTCCTGCTCTAGCAAACTGGCTCAAATGAAGATCCTACATCTGTAAGTAGCCAGCCAGCGTTCTGTCCAGTGGGTGTACTTGTGCATCAAGCTGCTTTGCGTCACAGTTCTGTCTCGGACGAGACTTCCTCAGTCAACTATAGACAACCAGCTGTAGTACAAAACACTCATATGCAAATCAATAAAGTCCATATCATTAAATCATTAAATCATGCCTGTACATTTTCTAGAGAGCTTATAGGGCTGCGTTTATGAATACATCTGTAGTTAATGAGTTGAGTGTTCTCTAAGAAGGTATGTTTTGCATTAGTTCAGGTTCTGTTGTTCTGGAGTGTCTCCTGCAGGCACCTTTCCATTCAAAGCAAGTTACACATGGTTTTCACTAGCTGTTATTGCAACAGTAGACGGCAGACACACACACACCAACCTGCAGGCTGCAGAGACCCTTGGCCCTCATGTCGTGGAGTAGAGAGGTCTGCAGGCTGGAGTGAAGGGAGGAGCTGCAGGATCCCTGGCCTGGAGACAGGGCGAGCTGGAGCACCACAGAGGTCTGCACGGTTTGCAGCACCTGAAGTCCTGGAACACACAGAGACAGAGACAGAGACATGACATCATGAAGTCTAGACTCCAAAGCCCTGCCAAACACACAGTGATTCCATCAAACTGTACACAGCACTGATTACAGTGTGACGCATCAACGGTCCAAGAGAGACGTAAACAGTCAGACATGAGCAACAACTGAACGCTGAGGGAGAAAACAACTTCCCTTTAACATCAGGACACTTTCACTACTAGATAGTCGATGAGTGTTATGACTGAATGTCAACTCCTGTGAGCATTTGTCATATTACCCTGTTTTTCAGACAGACAGGAAGTCTGGTCATTCTGTGTTATACTACACACTGTGGAGGTCTGGTCATTCTGTGTTATACTACACACTGTGGAGGTCTGGTCATTCTGTGTTATACTACACACTGTGGAGGTCATTCTGTGTTATACTACACACTGGAGAGGTCTGGTCATTCTGTGTTATACTACACACTGTGGAGGTCATTCTGTGTTATACTACACACTGGAGAGGTCTGGTCATTCTGTGTTATACTACACACTGGAGAGGTCTGGTCATTCTGTGTTATACTACACACTGGAGAGGTCTGGTCATTCTGTGTTATACTACACACTGGAGGTCTGGTCATTCTGTGTTATACTACACACTGGAGGTCTGGTCATTCTGTGTTATACTACACACTGTGGAGGTCATTCTGTGTTATACTACACACTGTGGAGGTCTGGTCATTCTGTGTTATACTACACACTGTGGAGGTCTGGTCATTCTGTGTTATACTACACACTGTGGAGGTCTGTCTGGTCATTCTGTGTTATACTACACACTGTGGAGGTCTGGTCATTCTGTGTTATACTACACACTGTGGAGGTCTGTCTGGTCATTCTGTGTTATACTACACACTGGAGGTCTGGTCATTCTGTGTTATACTACACACTGGAGGTCTGGTCATTCTGTGTTATACTACACACTGGAGGTCTGGTCATTCTGTGTTATACTACACACTGTGGAGGTCTGGTCATTCTGTGTTATACTACACACTGTGGAGGTCTGGTCATTCTGTGTTAGACTACACACTGTGGAGGTCTGTCTGGTCATTCTGTGTTATACTACACACTGTGGAGGTCTGTCTGGTCATTCTGTGTTAGACTACACACTGTGGAGGTCTGGTCATTCTGTGTTAGACTACACACTGTGGAGGTCATTCTGTGTTAGACTATACACTGTGGAGGTCATTCTGTGTTAGACTATACACTGTGGAGGTCATTCTGTGTTATACTACACACTGTGGAGGTCTGGTCATTCTGTGTTATACTACACACTGTGGAGGTCTGGTCATTCTGTGTTATACTAAACACTGGAGGTCTGGTCATTCTGTGTTATACTACACACTGGAGGTCTGTCTGGTCATTCTGTGTTATACTACACACTGGAGGTCTGTCTGGTCATTCTGTGTTATACTACACACTGGAGGTCTGTCTGGTCATTCTGTGTTATACTACACACTGTGGAGGTCTGGTCATTCTGTGTTATACTACACACTGGAGGTCTGGTCATTCTGTGTTATACTACACACTGGAGGTCTGGTCATTCTGTGTTATACTAAACACTGGAGGTCTGGTCATTCTGTGTTATACTACACACTGGAGGTCTGGTCATTCTGTGTTATACTACACACTGTGGAGGTCTGGTCATTCTGTGTTATACTACACACTGTGGAGGTCATTCTGTGTTATACTACACACTGTGGAGGTCTGGTCATTCTGTGTTATACTACACACTGGAGGTCTGGTCATTCTGTGTTATACTACACACTGTGGAGATCATTCTGTGTTATACTACACACTGTGGAGGTCTGGTCATTCTGTGTTATACTACACACTGTGGAGGTCATTCTGTGTTATACTACACACTGGAGGTCTGGTCATTCTGTGTTATACTACACACTGTGGAGGTCTGGTCATTCTGTGTTAGACTACACACTGGAGGTCTGGTCATTCTGTGTTAGACTACACACTGTGGAGGTCATTCTGTGTTATACTACACACTGTGGAGGTCTGGTCATTCTGTGTTATACTACACACTGTGGAGGTCATTCTGTGTTATACTACACACTGTGGAGGTCTGGTCATTCTGTGTTATACTACACACTGGAGGTCTGGTCATTCTGTGTTATACTACACACTGTGGAGGTCTGGTCCTTCTGTGTTATACTACACACTGGAGGTCTGGTCATTCTGTGTTAGACTACACACTGTGGAGGTCATTCTGTGTTATACTACACACTGTGGAGGTCTGGTCATTCTGTGTTAGACTACACACTGGAGGTCTGGTCATTCTGTGTTATACTACACACTGGAGGTCTGGTCATTCTGTGTTATACTACACACTGGAGGTCTGGTCATTCTGTGTTAGACTACACACTGTGGAGGTCATTCTGTGTTATACTACACACTGTGGAGGTCATTCTGTGTTATACTACACACTGTGGAGGTCATTCTGTGTTATACTACACACTGTGGAGGTCTGGTCATTCTGTGTTATACTACACACTGGAGGTCTGGTCATTCTGTGTTATACTACACACTGTGGAGGTCTGGTCATTCTGTGTTATACTACACACTGGAGGTCTGGTCATTCTGTGTTATACTACACACTGGAGGTCTGGTCATTCTGTGTTATACTACACACTGTGGAGGTCTGGTCATTCTGTGTTAGACTACACACTGTGGAGGTCTGTCTGGTCATTCTGTGTTATACTACACACTGTGGAGGTCTGGTCATTCTGTGTTATACTACACACTGGAGGTCTGGTCATTCTGTGTTGTACTACACACTGTGGAGGTCTGTCTGGTCATTCTGTGTTATACTACACACCGTGGAGGTCTGTCTGGTCATTCTGTGTTAGACTACACACTGTGGAGGTCTGGTCATTCTGTGTTATACTACACACTGGAGGTCTGGTCATTCTGTGTTATACTACACACTGTGGAGGTCTGGTCATTCTGTGTTATACTACACACTGGAGGTCTGGTCATTCTGTGTTATACTACACACTGTGGAGGTCTGGTCATTCTGTGTTAGACTACACACTGGAGGTCTGGTCATTCTGTGTTATACTACACACTGTGGAGGTCTGTCTGGTCATTCTGTGTTATACTACACACTGTGGAGCTCTGTCTGGTCATTCTGTGTTATACTACACACTGGAGGTCTGGTCATTCTGTGTTATACTACACACTGGAGGACTGGTCATTCTGTGTTATACTACACACTGTGGAGGTCTGTCTGGTCATTCTGTGTTATACTACACACTGTGGAGGTCTGTCTGGTCATTCTGTGTTATACTACACACTGTGGAGGTCTGGTCATTCTGTGTTATACTACACACTGTGGAGGTCTGTCTGGTCATTCTGTGTTATACTACACACTGTGGAGGTCTGTCTGGTCATTCTGTGTTATACTACACACTGTGGAGGTCATTCTGTGTTATACTACACACTGTGGAGGTCTGGTCATTCTGTGTTATACTACACACTGTGGAGGTCTGTCTGGTCATTCTGTGTTAGACTATACACTGTGGAGGTCATTCTGTGTTATACTATACACTATGGAGGTCTGTCTGGTCATTCTGTGTTATACTACACACTGTGGAGGTCTGTCTGGTCATTCTGTGTTATACTACACAATGTGGAGGTCTGTCTGGTCATTCTGTGTTATACTACACACTGTGGAGGTCTGTCTGGTCATTCTGTGTTGTACATTTACCACAGTGTGTAGTCTATCTGCTAAATCAGATCATGTCAAGCTTGGCAGAAGTTACATCTTTTAACAGAAAGCTTGAGATATTTTTTTAGGTCATTGAGGCAAACCAAAAGTCCCAATACGGTTTGAATATTCAGAAATTGAGAGAGAGACAGAGATACTCTCAGAGAGAGAGGGAGAGAGACAGATAGAGAGACAGATACAGTTAGAGATACAGAGAGAGAGAGAGACAGAGTGAGAGAGATACAGAGAGAGAGAGAGACAGAGTGAGAGAGAGAGACAGATAGAGAGAGAGAGACAGATAGAGACAGAGAGACAGATAGAGACAGAGAGAGAGAGCGAGACACAGATAGAGAGAGACATAATGCATTTTAGGGATAATAAAAAATCTCTACTGTACAGAGCCAGAGAGAGGTAGAGAGCCAGCCAGACAGACAGAATATGGGGTGTTTGTTTGATGTGGTGTGTGGTTAGTTACTCTGACAGGCTTGAGGAAGTGGGGCCTCCTTCACCCAGGTTCTGGTCTCCACGTCACACAGTAACTGCATGTTTACAGGAAGTGTGCTTTCGTAACCCAGGTGACAGATGAGGTCACAGTTCTGCTGGCCACCAATCACGTCAGAGCGACAGACCACGTCACCGTGGGTAACAGTGATGTCAGAGAATGGAGAGGGACACTGGGGACCTGGAGACAGAGAGAATACAGGTAAATAGATGGAAGACAAAGTTTTACTGAGATGTGTAAATAAATAGTGAATTTTAATATGAAGTGTTTGTCTTTCTATTTGTACAGATAGAATAAGCTTTTGGTAACAGATGGGATATTGTTATTGGCCAACTAAACGCTCCCGTCCGTGTGTGTGTGTGTTTATGTAAACACCTGTGGCCATCTTTAAACATCCAGGACATTAATACCAGACTTACTGTCACAGGCTGGGGTGTTCCCGGTGCCGCGTGGGGTCCTGGTTCCAGGCAGCTCCTGTCCATCTGTCTGAGACACACACCAGCAGTCTGTCTGGTCACACTGCAGCGAGGAGAACAGCCTTCCATCCACCTGGCACTCCGGCTCATAACCCACCACAGACTGACCTCTGTCTTTCAACAACTGACACCAGCTAGGACCTAGAGAGACACATGGAGGACAGAGGAGATGGGTTCATCCTGTTATACATGTTCAACCTTTTGATTTAGCAAATTGCAGACGGCAAACAAGATGTGAAATAGTTGAGTCCTTCAGATGGACTTGATATACAATGTGTTATAAAATTAAATTGTATTTCTTCAAAAGGGAAGTATATGAACATGTCTGTCCCAAAATAAGTGATTGATTGTTATATGTGATTGATTGTTATATGTATTGATCGTTATATATGATTGATTGTTAAATGTGATTGATTGTTATATGTGATTGATCGTTACATGTGATTGATCGTTACATGTGATTGATCGTTACATGTGATTGATCGTTACATGTGATTGATTGTTACATGTGATTGATTGTTACATGTGATTGATTGTTACATGTGATTGATTGTTACACGTGATTGATTGTTACACGTGATTGATTGTTATACGTGATTGATTGTTATATGTATTGATTGTTATATGTATTGATCGTTATATGTATTGATTGTTATATGTATTGATTGTTATATGTATTGATTGTTATATGTATTGATTGTTATATGTGTTGATTGTTATATGTATTGATCGTTATATGTATTGATTGTTATATGTATTGATCGTTATATGTATTGATCGTTATATGTATTGATTGTTATATGTATTGATTGTTATATGTGTTGATTGTTATATGTATTGATCGTTATATGTATTGATTGTTATATGTGTTGATTGTTATATGTATTGATCGTTATATGTATTGATCGTTATATGTATTGATCGTTATATGTTTTGATCGTTATATGTATTGATCGTTACATGTATTGATCGTTATATGTATTGATCGTTACATGTGATTGATCGTTACATGTGATTAATCGTTACATGTGATTGATTGTTACATGTGATTGATTGTTACATGTGATTGATCGTTATATGTGATTGATCGTTATATGTATTGATCGTTATATGTATTGATCGTTATATGTATTGATTGTTATATGTATTGATTGTTATATGTGTTGATTGTTATATGTATTGATTGTTATATGTATTGATTGTTATATGTATTGATTGTTATATGTATTGATCGTTATATGTATTGATCGTTATATGTATTGATCGTTACATGTGATTGATTGTTACATGTGATTAATCGTTACATGTGATTGATTGTTACATGTGATTGATCGTTATATGTATTGATTGTTATATGTATTGATCGTTATATGTATTGATTGTTATATGTGGAGTGTGTTAAACAGGTCAGTACATGTGAGGTCTCCACTGGGACTCAGGGTAGCAGGCTGGATGGTTTCCCCAGAAACAGGACTGACACACCAGGCTCCACCTCCACCTGAAGACCCCTTCTGGAGCACAGAGAACTGGCCACTCTGGAAACACACAGACAGCACCACAGCCACTGTTATCAAGGACACATACTGTACATTCAGGACAATAGAAGAAGACTTTATAGTCCAATAGAAACTGGTGTCGTGCTTTATACCAACCCCTCTGAGACACAGACAGAAGTTACAGCAAGGAGGAGACAGACAGAAGTTACAGCAAGGAGGAGACAGACAGAAGTTACAGCAAGGAGGAGACAGACAGAAGTTACAGCAAGGAGGAGACAGACAGAAGTTACAGCAAGGAGGAGACAGACAGAAGTTACAGCAAGGAGGAGACAGACAGAAGTTACAGCAAGGAGGAGACAGACAGAAGTTACAGCAAGGAGGAGACAGACAGAAGTTACAACAAGGAGAAGACAGACAGAAGTTACAGCAAGGAGGAGACAGACAGAAGTTACAGCAAGGAGGAGACAGACAGAAGTTACAGCAAGTAGGAGACAGACAGAAGTTACAGCAAGTAGAAGACAGACAGAAGTTACAGCAAGGAGGAGACAGACAGAAGTTACAGCAAGGAGGAGACAGACAGAAGTTACAGCAAGTAGGAGACAGACAGAAGTTACAGCAAGTAGGAGACAGACAGAAGTTACAACAAGGAGGAGACAGACAGAAGTTACAGCAAGGAGGAGACAGACAGAAGTTACAGCAAGGAGGAGACAGACAGAAGTTACAACAAGGAGGAGACAGACAGAAGTTACAGCAAGGAGGAGACAGACAGAAGTTACAGCAAGTAGGAGACAGACAGAAGTTACAGCAAGTAGGAGACAGACAGAAGTTACAGCAAGGAGGAGACAGACAGAAGTTACAGCAAAGAGGAGACAGACAGAAGTTACAACAAGGAGACAGACAGAAGTTACAACAAGGAGGAGACAGACAGAAGTTACAGCAAGGAGGAGACAGGCAGAAGTTACAGCAGAGGAGACAGACAGAAGTTACAGCAAGGAGGAGACAGACACAAGTTACAGCAAGGAGGAGACAGACAGAAGTTACAGCAAGGAGGAGACAGACAGAAGTTACAGCAAGTAGGAGACAGACAGAAGTTACAGCAAGTAGGAGACAGACAGAAGTTACAACAAGGAGGAGACAGACAGAAGTTACAGCAAGGAGGAGACAGACAGAAGTTACAGCAAGGAGGAGACAGACAGAAGTTACAACAAGGAGGAGACAGACAGAAGTTACAGCAAGGAGGAGACAGACAGAAGTTACAGCAAGTAGGAGACAGACAGAAGTTACAGCAAGTAGGAGACAGACAGAAGTTACAGCAAGGAGGAGACAGACAGAAGTTACAGCAAGGAGGAGACAGACAGAAGTTACAGCAAGGAGGAGACAGACAGAAGTTACAGCAAGGAGGAGACAGACAGAAGTTACAGCAAGGAGGAGACAGACAGAAGTTACAACAAGGAGACAGACAGAAGTTACAACAAGGAGGAGACAGACAGAAGTTACAACAAGGAGGAGACAGACAGAAGTTACAGCAAGGAGGAGACAGGCAGAAGTTACAGCAGAGGAGACAGACACAAGTTACAGCAAGAAGGAGACAGACACAAGTTACAGCAAGGAGGAGACAGACAGAAGTTACAGCAAAGAGGAGACAGACAGAAGTTACAACAAGGAGGAGACAGACAGAAGTTACAGCAAGGAGGAGACAGACAGAAGTTACAGCAAGGAGGAGACAGACAGAAGTTACAGCAAGGAGGAGACAGACACAAGTTACAGCAAGGAGGAGACAGACAGAAGTTACAGCAAGGAGGAGACAGACACAAGTTACAGCAAGGAGGAGACAGACAGAAGTTACAACAAAGAGGAGACAGACAGAAGTTACAGCAAGGAGGAGACAGACAGAAGTTACAACAAGGAGGAGACAGACAGAAGTTACAACAAGGAGGAGACAGACAGAAGTTACAGCAAGGAGGAGACAGACAGAAGTTACAGCAAGGAGGAGACAGACAGAAGTTACAACAAGGAGGAGACAGACAGAAGTTACAGCAAGGAGGAGACAGACAGAAGTTACAACAAGGAGGCAGACAGAGCAGAATTACGGCAGAATAAAACAAAACGAATTAATTTCCTGATATTTATGCTCCACATTCTGGTGAGGATATTCACCTCTTCACAAGTGGGGTCGTAGGAGGACTGTGTCCAGTCAGAGAGCAGAGCCTGAGCATAACCTCTCTGACACCGGGTCTGGCCTGGAAGACGAGAGGAGATTTCCAGAAAACAACTCAAATCATTCAACATCGACAACAGCAGGTGGGAGGAGTGTTGTCCTTACATACAGAACAATGAAAGTCAGCGAGAAAATATGTCCTGTCTTACACTGTGGTCTCTGCAGGGAGCGACTGGTCAGGGAAGCTGGGATGTATCCTCCTTCCTCATCCACACACCAACACTGACCTGGAGACAGTTACAACTCAGTTAATATAACACTGACCTGGAGACAGTTACAACTCAGTCAATATAACACTGACCTGGAGACAGTTACAACTCAGTCAATATAACACTGACCTGGAGACAGTTACAACTCAGTCAATATAACACTGACCTGGAGACAGTTACAACTCAGTCAATATAACACTGACCTGGAGACAGTTACAACTCAGTCAATATAGTACTGACCTGGAGACAGTTACAACTCAGTCAATATAACACTGACCTGGAGACAGTTACAACTCAGTCAATATAACACTGACCTGGAGACAGTTACAACTCAGTCAATATAACACTGACCTGGAGACAGTTACAACTCAGTCAATATAACACTGACCTGGAGACAGTTACAACTCAGTCAATATAGTACTGACCTGGAGACAGTTACAACTCAGTCAATATAGTACTGACCTGGAGACAGTTACAACTCAGTCAATAAAACACTGACCTGGAGACAGTTACAACTCAGTCAATATAACACTGACCTGGAGACAGTTACAACTCAGTCAATATAGTACTGACCTGGAGACAGTTACAACTCAGTCAATATAACACTGACCTGGAGACAGTTACAACTCAGTCAATATAACACTGACCTGGAGACAGTTACAACTCAGTCAATATAGTACTGACCTGGAGACAGTTACAATTCAGTCAATATAACACTACTGTTTCTACTTTATTAGTCTTATCTGTTTCCAACAAACATATTATGAATGAGACAATGAGACGTTGCTCATTATGAAAGGTGTCCTTCTAGAACGGTCTAGAGAAGGTATAATGACCTGTACTGTGGCTTGTATTACACTACTACAGTTACAATGCAAAGCTGGGTTGGAGGTCGGAGGTGTGACTCTGACCTGTGCTGGGGTGGCACTGGGTGGGCAGCCACTGTCTGTGGGCATCACACTGGGGCCTGTAGGGCTGGTAGCCCAGCAGTAGAGACTGTCTCTCCTCCACAGACACTGCCTGCTGGCTCTGCCAATAGAACCGCAGGGCTGGGGAGAGAAAATACGTAGGTTCCCACCGTGTTGACTGCAATATTATAGACATGTTTCAGTTAATAACAACAACAACAAAACACTATGACAGAGAAACAATGACGTTGAGATGACACTAAATATTACAACAGTAGCCACCGAACACTCTTTAGTAGTTAACTCCTGGCAATGAAAGAAACAAGTAGTGGAGCACATCACGCAGAGGATATGACATCACATCCAGAGGATATGACATCACACCAGA
Source organism: Salvelinus fontinalis (assembly GCF_029448725.1). Taxonomy (NCBI): domain Eukaryota; kingdom Metazoa; phylum Chordata; class Actinopteri; order Salmoniformes; family Salmonidae; genus Salvelinus; species Salvelinus fontinalis. The sequence continues at coordinate 36,506,813 of NC_074702.1, read as the reverse complement.
CGTACTGGAGTGGGCAGCCAGTCGTAGAGCAGAGTGGGAGTGGCTCAGCAGCCTATCAGAGAGCAGCGTGGTCTGGTGGGAGGAGGAGAGGGCGTGGAGTAGCTCGTCAGAGGTCAGACGGACTCCTTCGGCCAGCAGGTAGCTGAGCCCCAGAGGAGAACATCACGCAGAAAAGCATGAGTTGACACACATGTTGGAGAGGTGCTGACTAACGGAATAGTACAGTGTTTTTATTTAAATACAACATATTATTAATATTATAAATAAATATAGTCACACTCTATACATGGTCCAACAATGTGATGGGTAAACACCCAGGTGTTGGCACACGGTCTTCTTCAGGGTTACCTGTAGCCCAGAGGGACGTGGGAGCTGTTGGAGAGGAGGACCAGACGCTCAGCCTCCTCCTGGAACTGGTCCACCTCAGCCACCGCCAGGGAACAGGAGCCTGGAGCTGGCCCTGGGGAGGGAAGGGGAGAGAGGGGGGGAGGACCTGGAGACAGAGGAATAGCTCAAACAATTGTTATGTCCAAAATGACACCCTACTCCCTTAAATAATGTAGTAGTTTAGACCAAGGCACCCTACCCACTTAATAATGTAGTAGTTTGGACCAGGGCACCCTACTCCCTTAAATAATGTAGTAGTTTGGACCACGACACCCTATCCCCTTAATAATGTAGTAGTTTAAACCAAGGCACCCTACCCCCTTAATAATGTAATAGTTTGGACCAAGGCACCCTACACCCTTAATAATTTAGTAGTTTAGACCAAGGCACCCTACCCCCTTAATAATGTAGTAGTTTGGACCACGACACCCTACCCCCTTAATAATGTAGTAGTTTGGACCAGGGCACCCTACCCCCTTAATAATGTAGTAGTTTAGACCAAGGCACCCTACCCCCTTAATAATGTAGTAGTTTGGACCACGACACCCTACCCCCTTAATAATGTAGTAGTTTAAACCAAGGCACCCTACCCCCTTAATAATGTAATAGTTTGGACCAAGGCACCCTACACCCTTAATAATGTAGTAGTTTGGACCACGACACAATACCCCCTTAATAATGTAGTAGTTTGGACCAGGGCACCCTACCCCCTTAATAATGTAATAGTTTGGACCAGGGCACCCTACCCCCTTAATAATGTAGTAGTTTGGACCACGACACCCTACCCCCTTAATAATGTAGTAGTTTAAACCAAGGCACCCTACCCCCTTAATAATGTAGTAGTTTGGACCACGACACCCTACTCCCTTAATAATGTAGTAGTTTGGACCAAGGCACCCTACCCCCTTAATAATGTAGTAGTTTGGACCAGGGCACCCTACCCCCTTAATAATGTAGTAGTTTGTACCAGGGCACCCTACTCCCTTAAATAATGTAGTAGGTTAGACCAGGGTACCCTACTCCCTTAAATAATGTAGTAGTTTAGACCAAGGCACCCTACCCCCTTAATAATGTAGTAGTTTAGACCACGACACCCTACTCCCTTAATAATGTAGTAGTTTGGACCACGACACCCTACTCCCTTAATAATGTAGTAGTTTGGACCAGGGCACCCTACTCCCTTATTAATGTAGTAGTTTGGACCAGGGCACCCTACCCCCTTAATAATGTAGTAGTTTGGACCAGGGCACCCTACTCCCTTAATAATGTAGTAGTTTGGACCAGGGCACCCTACCCCCTTAATAATGTAGTAGTTTGGACCAGGGCACCCTACCCCCTTAATAATGTAGTAGTTTGGACCACGACACCCTACTCCCTTAATAATGTAGTAGTTTGGACCAGGGCACCCTACTCCCTTAATAATGTAGTAGTTTGGACCACGACACCCTACCCCCTTAATAATGTAGTAGTTTGGACCAGGGCACCCTACCCCCTTAATAATGTAGTAGTTTGGACCAGGGCACCCTACCCCCTTAGTGATGTAGTAGTTTGGACCAAGGCACCCTACTCCCTTAATAATGTAGTAGTTTGGACCAGGGCACCCTACCCCCTTAATAATGTAGTAGTTTAGACCAGGGCACCCTACCCCCTTAATAATGTAGTAGTTTAGACCAGGGCACCCTACACCCTTAATAATGTAGTAGTTTGGACCAGGGCACCCTACCCCCTTAATAATGTAGTAGTTTAGACCAGGGCACCCTACCCCCTTAATAATGTAGTAGTTTAGACCAGGGCACCCTACCCCCTTAATAATGTAGTAGTTTGGACCAGGGCACCCTACTCCCTTAATAATGTAGTAGTTTAGACCAGGGCACCCTACTCCCTTAATAATGTAGTAGTTTGGACCAGGGCACCCTACCCCCTTAATAATGTAGTAGTTTGGACCAAGGCACCCTACTCCCTTAATAATGTAGTAGTTTAGACCAGGGCACCCTACTCCCTTAATAATGTAGTAGTTTGGACCAGGGCACCCTACCCACTTAATAATGTAGTAGTTTGGACCAGGACAAGGTAATACAGCTAGATGGACTATACACTATGGACCAGTGAACCGGACACAGATTAAACCTGGTCGTGGACTAAGAAGCGATTTAAATCTCCATGGAACATGTTTTTTAGTCCAGGACTAGGCTTAATCTGTGTCTGATGAGTGGTGGATCTGCCTACTCACACTGAACAGTTTGTCCTACAGGGATAGTGGTGTCTCTCTCTCCCAGGAGGTCCAGACAGAAGCAACTCTTTCCCAGACACTGCAACGCCACGTAGCTCCCGTCCTCCGCACACTTCGGCATGAACACCTCTACCCCAGCAGCCTGGCCTGACTTCACCTTCAAAATGTATCAAAGATTATAAGCATATGCACATCGTAGGTTTACACAGTACAGTACAATGAAATGCTTACTCTCAAGCTCTCTGCACAAACAGCGTAACCAACATGTAAACTTTTCAACCAAGATACAATAAAAAATACAAAGTGAGTTCAAATACAGCACAGAAAGAAGAGTCAGTACTCTAGTTATTTACAGACAGGATGCAGGTAGAGAAGAGTCAGTACGGTAGTTATTTACAGACAGGATGCAGGTAGAGAAGAGTCAGTACAGTAGTTATTTACAGACAGGATGCAGGTAGAGAAGAGTCAGTACAGTAGTTATTTACAGACAGGATGCAGGTAGAGAAGAGTCAGTTCGGTAGTTATTTACAGACAGGATGCAGGTAGAGAAGAGTCAGTACGGTAGTTATTTACAGACAGGATGCAGGTAAAGAAGAGTCAGTACGGTAGTTATTTACAGACAGGATGCAGGTAGAGAAGAGTCAGTACGGTAGTTATTTACAGACAGGATGCAGGTAAAGAAGAGTCAGTACGGTAGGTATTTACAGACAGGATGCAGGTAAAGAAGAGTCAGTACGGTAGTTATTTACAGACAGGATGCAGGTAAAGAAGAGGCAGTACGGTAGTTATTTACAGACAGGATGCAGGTAAAGAAGAGTCAGTACGGTAGTTATTTACAGACAGGATGCAGGTAAAGAAGAGGCAGTACGGTAGTTATTTACAGACAGGATGCAGGTAGGGAAGAGTCAGTACAGTAGTTATTTACAGACAGGATGCAGGTAGAGAAGAGTCAGTTCGGTAGTTATTTACAGACAGGATGCAGGTAAAGAAGAGTCAGTACGGTAGTTATTTACAGACAGGATGCAGGTAAAGAAGAGGCAGTACGGTAGTTATTTACAGACAGGATGCAGGTAGGGAAGAGTCCTTATGGTAGTTATTTACAGACAGGATGCAGGTAGGGAAGAGTCAGTACGGTAGTTATTTACAGACAGGATGCAGGTAGAGAAGAGTCAGTACGGTAGTTATTTACAGACAGGATGCAGGTAGAGAAGAGTCAGTACGGTAGTTATTTACAGACAGGATGCAGGTAGGGAAGAGTCAGTACGGTAGTTATTTACAGACAGGATGCAGGTAGAGAAGAGTCAGTACGGTAGTTATTTACAGACAGGATGCAGGTAGAGAAGAGTCAGTACGGTAGTTATTTACAGACAGGATGCAGGTAGGGAAGAGTCAGTACGGTAGTTATTTACAGACAGGATGCAGGTAGGGAAGAGTCAGTACGGTAGTTATTTACAGACAGGATGCAGGTAGAGAAGAGTCAGTACGGTAGTTATTTACAGACAGGATGCAGGTAGAGAAGAGTCAGTACGGTAGTTATTTACAGACAGGATGCAGGTAGAGAAGAGTCAGTACGGTAGTTATTTACAGACAGGATGCAGGTAGAGAAGAGTCAGTACGGTAGTTATTTACAGACAGGATGCAGGTAGAGAAGAGTCAGTACGGTAGTTATTTACAGACAGGATGCAGGTAGAGAAGAGTCAGTACGGTAGTTATTTACAGACAGGATGCAGGTAGGGAAGAGTCAGTACGGTAGTTATTTACAGACAGGATGCAGGTAGGGAAGAGTCAGTACGGTAGTTATTTACAGACAGGATGCAGGTAGGGAAGAGTCAGTACAGTAGTTATTTACAGACAGGATGCAGGTAGGGAAGAGTCAGTACAGTAGTTATTTACAGACAGGATGCAGGTAGAGAAGAGTCAGTATGGTAGTTATTTACAGACAGGATGCAGGTAGAGAAGAGTCAGTACGGTAGTTATTTACAGACAGGATGCAGGTAGGGAAGAGTCAGTACGGTAGTTATTTACAGACAGGATGCACGTAGAGAAGAGTCAGTACGGTAGTTATTTACAGACAGGATGCACGTAGAGAAGAGTCAGTTCGGTAGTTATTTACAGACAGGATGCAGGTAGAGAAGAGTCAGTACGGTAGTTATTTACAGACAGGATGCAGGTAGAGAAGAGTCAGTACGGTAGTTATTTACAGACAGGATGCAGGTAGAGAAGAGTCAGTACGGTAGTTATTTACAGACAGGATGCAGGTAGAGAAGAGTCAGTACGGTAGTTATTTACAGACAGGATGCAGGTAGGGAAGAGTCAGTACGGTAGTTATTTACAGACAGGATGCAGGTAGAGAAGAGTCAGTACGGTAGTTATTTACAGACAGGATGCAGGTAGAGAAGAGTCAGTACGGTAGTTATTTACAGACAGGATGCAGGTAGAGAAGAGTCAGTACGGTAGTTATTTACAGACAGGATGCAGGTAGGGAAGAGTCAGTACGGTAGTTATTTACAGACAGGATGCAGGTAGGGAAGAGTCAGTACGGTAGTTATTTACAGACAGGATGCAGGTAGAGAAGAGTCAGTACGGTAGTTATTTACAGACAGGATGCAGGTAGAGAAGAGTCAGTACGGTAGTTATTTACAGACAGGATGCAGGTAGAGAAGAGTCAGTACGGTAGTTATTTACAGACAGGATGCAGGTAAAGAAGAGTCAGTACGGTAGTTATTTACAGACAGGATGCAGGTAGGGAAGAGTCAGTACGGTAGTTATTTACAGACAGGATGCAGGTAGGGAAGAGTCAGTACGGTAGTTATTTACAGACAGGATGCAGGTAGAGAAGAGTCAGTACGGTAGTTATTTACAGACAGGATGCAGGTAGGGAAGAGTCAGTACGGTAGTTATTTACAGACAGGATGCAGGTAGGGAAGAGTCAGTACGGTAGTTATTTACAGACAGGATGCAGGTAGGGAAGAGTCAGTACGGTAGTTATTTACAGACAGGATGCAGGTAGGGAAGAGTCAGTACGGTAGTTATTTACAGACAGGATGCAGGTAGAGAAGAGTCAGTACGGTAGTTATTTACAGACAGGATGCAGGTAGAGAAGAGTCAGTACGGTAGTTATTTACAGACAGGATGCAGGTAGAGAAGAGTCAGTACAGTAGTTATTTACAGACAGGATGCAGGTAAAGAAGAGTCAATACGGTAGTTATTTACAGACAGGATGCAGGTAGAGAAGAGTCAGTACGGTAGTTATTTACAGACAGGATGCAGGTAGAGAAGAGTCCTTATGGTAGTTATTTACAGACAGGATGCAGGTAGAGAAGAGTCAGTACGGTAGTTATTTACAGACAGGATGCAGGTAGGGAAGAGTCAGTACGGTAGTTATTTACAGACAGGATGCAGGTAAAGAAGAGTCAGTACGGTAGTTATTTACAGACAGGATGCAGGTAGAGAAGAGTCAGTACGGTAGTTATTTACAGACAGGATGCACGTAGAGAAGAGTCAGTACGGTAGTTATTTACAGACAGGATGCAGGTAGAGAAGAGTCAGTACGGTAGTTATTTACAGACAGGATGCAGGTAGAGAAGAGTCAGTTCGGTAGTTATTTACAGACAGGATGCAGGTAGAGAAGAGTCAGTACGGTAGTTATTTACAGACAGGATGCAGGTAGGGAAGAGTCCTTATGGTAGTTATTTACAGACAGGATGCAGGTAGAGAAGAGTCAGTACGGTAGTTATTTACAGACAGGATGCAGGTAGAGAAGAGTCAGTTCGGTAGTTATTTACAGACAGGATGCAGGTAGAGAAGAGTCAGTACGGTAGTTATTTACAGTCGTGCTGGGGGAGTGTCATAAAGTAATTACCTTCTGGGCAACCGCTCGCTCCCTCTCGCATCTTGACGGACACCTTGGCCTTTGACCATTGGAACGTGACCCCGTGACCTCCTGACCCTGGGGGTCAGCACACCAACACTCCGAGCCTTGGCACTGGATCTCCTGATACTGTCCTCTGTCATCACAGCTGGGCACGTACAGGGCAGAGGGCTCCCTCTCACAACCAGCAGCACCGGACTGGGCGCTCTCAAACAGGACCCTGAACAGCTCCCCTTTTCAATTCAAAGGATTTTCATTTATTTGGGTAAAAAAACAACTAATACAGTAAGAGGTACAGTGGATCCCCAGTGGACAGCACATTTATCTAAACACTTGTTTCCAAAGAGGTCCTCGATGGTAGAAACAAATAGCTTGTAATGATTTTTAAAAGTCAAGACGAAGTTACAAAACAAACCTAGCTGGGTGTTGTCCTCGGCTTTGGATAAGAGGATGGTTTGGCGTAGGATGGAGAGGAAGTCTCTGTTTTCCAGGGTGGAGCTGATGAGTTTAACCAGATCTTGGTTGTTTGCCAGATTGGCTTGACTGAAACTCAACGTGCCGCTGACACCGACGGCCCCAGTGAAGTTAAACATCCCAGCGTTTCCTAAGAACTTTCCTCCGAACAGGTTCTCCTGGAGTCTCTTGGGGTTGGAGGCTAGAGCTAGGGCCTTGAGGGCCATGGCCCCACTAGGGAACATCCCTTGGATCGTCTCAGCCAGGATGTCTCCTAAATCGGATCGCTCAGAAAGGGACTCTACAAGAGACCCCAGCAGGAGCTGTTGGAGTTGGGGGCTGCATGGAGACAGGGGGCTTGGGGCTGGGTGTGTCTGTGAGTCCTTGGCTGATGGCACCTGACCTGAGGGGCCGGAGAGGAGCCTGGAGAGGGCCTGGCGACGCTCAGAGGTACAGTCCTTCACTCCAGCACCTGGGTTCAGTAGAGGGAAAATGGCATGTTTCTAGGAATTGTCTGTAGGCCTAAAATATTGACTGTTGTTTTTTAATGGCTTCTATGTACAGCATGATAACCAAATGAATTCCCCCTGTGGGATAATAACGTTACCTGAAATGAAAATACAAAACACAGATAAGCTTTCATTCAGTAAGCGATTATTGAGGTGTGCTCTCTGTCTGCACAGTCAATGGTATTGTACTGTTGGTTTGGAACACCTAAATGGTGTTCATTATTATTTGAAACCAACAACACTGTTCCTTAGTTACCACAGTCAGGGGATCCTCCATGTTGTCGTGTCCCAAAGATCTCCTTCCCTGTGGGGTCGACACACCAGCACTGCCCACCCGCCTGGCACTGGGTTGGCACGTAACCCCCGTTGGAAGCACAGGACGGCACAAACACATTGCCAGCTTGGGCACCAGCGGATTGCTCGCTCTCACAAGGGCTGGGGCCTACATGACAGATAGAGGGAGAGAGAGAAAATTAAACACAGGAAATATAATGGAAACCAGAGGAGGCTGGTTACGGGAGGACAGCTTATAATGATAGCAGGAATAAAGTGAATGGTATCAAACACATGGAAAGAGCGTGTTTAACGTGTTTGATTCCAGTCTAGTTATTCGCTATGAGTCCGTCCTACAAATGAAAGTGCCACCAGCCACCACTGATAGAAACGATGCCAGATTGATGACACTAACGTACATCTGAACCTGCCACTCATCGCCAGCTGGATGGCCAGGAATCTCCTCTGTAGGATGCGGTACATGTTGGTCTGGGAGAAGGAGCGGCCTGGTTCCAGACCTGAAAAGGCTGTGTCATACACCTCATCTAGCAGCAGCTCCACACCTGAACACAGGGAAACAAGGATTTGACTAACACACACTGTTTAATTCATTGTAATCAGAGGGCTGATATAAATACTATGCATGTCAGTCTCTCTTGGTTAAGAGTTGAGGAGAGACTGACTGCATCACTTTTTAAAAACATTTTTATAAGAAACATTGTGTTGAAAATCACAAATTGTTTGCATAGTCAACTTAGACACAGTTCTGACACACACACTTATCCCACCAGACATGCCACCAGGGGTCTTTTCAAAGTCCCCAAATCCAGAACAAAATCAAGAAAGCGTACAGTATTATACAGAGCCATGATTGCATCCGTTCCATCTCATATTGCTCAAATAAACAGCAAACCTGGTTTCAAAAACAGATATAATAACACCTCACAACACCTCTCCTCTATTTGACCCAGATATTGTGTGTGTTTCTACTAATATGTGATATTTTTAATGTATGTAGTTCTGTCGTTGAGCTGTTCTTGTCTGTTAATGTTCTGTATTATGTCATATTTCATGTTCTGTGTGCACCCCAGGAAGAGTAGCTGCTGCTTTCTCAACAGCTAACGGGGATCCTAATAAAATACAAATACCAAATAGTTATTTAAAAATATCTATTTCTGATTCTTGATGAAAATCCAGTTAAGAGTTATTGTAAATAATGGTTCCTGCGTGTGTGTGTGGGTGTGTGTGTGTGTGTGTCACCTGTTGATGTAGCATCTATCTCACCTGTGCTGGGGAGCTCCCTGCCTCTGCTGTCAGCACAGAAACAGTAACTGGACACCTCTGGGAACATCTGTCTGAAGCTGCTGAACGTCTGGAATACTTTAGGGAACCTGTGGAAGATATCACACCTCTTCTCACTTCACGCTGTCTAAAATAGGCTAATAGAAGAGTAAAATACATGACAGTACTCTATAATACTAATTATAATACTACAATACTAATTATAGTACTATAATATACAGTACATGAAGATGACAAAGTCATTCAAGTTATCAGGGAGGAACTCATTAAAGTTGTAATGAGTCAGCTCTTCCACGAAGATGGAAAGTATTTCTTTAACTTACGACATTGATTCACATACAATACTCTCTTCAAGAGCGCCTGCCTTGACGGTAAAAGGAAGCCTCAAAATAAAGATTTCATGTACTAAGTCGTCGCCATCAACCTTTTATTTGTTTTGCCGATATTAAAAAGGAATCTCTTCCTTTATGTTTTTTGATCTTTGAGTCATTTGAGAAATGTCTGCTGGCAGGAAGTTAAGACCAGTTCCTGAGAGGTTTTACAGGACCAGGAACAACTTGACTCTTGACCCCTTGGCTGGAGCCTGGAGTGATAACAGAGACAGTCCTGGCCAGGCTGGGGGCCAATCATGCAAAGAGTTCACTGCACAAGCCCGGGTGCAAACACTGAGTAGGGAATATGATGGCAGTTGTTGCCTAGAGACAGATGTCAAAACATCCGCTAGCCAGAAAAAGACACAAGACAAAAAGTATTATTATAAAATTATAATTCAAGGTCTGAAAGTAGACATTTTTGTGTAGGCCTCTGTGGTAAGGGTTGGAATTTTTGCAGCTGCGCTAACTAAGAAGGACTGAAAACCCTCCACATAAAGGAGAGGAACGTCATACACCTCCATAAGACTTACAACGTGTCAACTATTTGTCCAAATCCACATTCCAGATGAAAAGTTTACATATTGGTGGACTATCTGAAACATCTGGAATGACTACATTGTTTACTTTAGACACTGTGAAACATTTCTAATGAATGTGGGGCGGCAGATAGCCTAGTGGTAAGAGCATTGGACTAGTAACCGAAAGGTTGAAAAATCGAATCCCCGAGCTGACAAGGTATAACTCTGTGGTTCTGCACCTGAACAATTAACCCACTGTTCCTCGGCCATCATTGAAAATAAGAAGTTGTTCTTTTAACTGACTTGCCTAGTTGAATAAAGGTAAAATAAAATAAAAATATGTGAAATCTGAAAATTCCAATAAGTTCCCAGGAGATCAAGCGTCTCCATTCCTCATAACATGTTCCAGTCACCATACACAAGAATAGGATCCTATCAGGTCAGAAATGTAGAGCGAGGAGGGGAAAATAAAGTGAATTTGGGCTCCCAGTTCTCCTGTCAGCGCATCAGTGGTCTAAATCCTGTCCACGGGTCTAAGCATTACGCTCCCATCTAGCGGCAGATACTATAAAAAGCTTTGTACAAAACCTGTCTCACTCACACACAGGATCCCAATGCACAGCCAGGTCAAAGCAAACCTCCAGCAGTGTGTTTGTGTGAGTGAGTGATAGATGAGATCCCAATGCACAGCCAGGTCAAAGCAAACCTCCAGCAGTGTGTTTGTGTGAGTGAGTGATAGATGAGATCCCAATGCACAGCCAGGTCAAAGCAAACCTCCAGCAGTGTGTTTGTGTGAGTGAGTGATAGATGAGATTCCAACGGTCTAACAGGGAATGTCAGCGTCCCAAACGGTACACTATTCCCCTGATATAGTGCACTACTTTTGATAAGAGCCCTATGGACCCTGGTCAAAAGTAGTGCACTACACATACGGAATAGGGTGTCATTTGGGGCGCAAACTTAGAGTGCATATCTTTCCCTTCCAGGCACTCACCTGTTGAACGTGTGCAGCAGGTCCAAGACCATCCTGTCAGTGGTGTTGACAAACTTGCACTGCACGGACAGGAAGGAGCCATCGGCCGAGCACTGAGGGGGGGAGCGCTCCCCGACGCCGTGGAGGAGACGCCTCGACCTCACCTCACAGCTGCTTGGGCCTGAGGGAAAAGGTCCTTCTGATCAGCTCTAGTCATTTATATATTACTGTGCTGTGTGGCTAAGATGGTAGAGCATGGCACTTGCAACGTCAGGATTTGAGGGTTCGATTCCCGCTGGGGCCACCCATTAGAAAATGGATGCACATAATACTGTAAGTCATAAATGACATATCAATACACAACACATCCTGCTCCTAACTAACTCACACTGAGAGGGCTTTCCGTTCTGCCGGGTCCCGTAGATCTCCATGCCTTCCAGGTCTACACACCAACACTGTCCCCGGGCGCTGTCACACTGCACCGCCTGGTACTCCCCAGAGGCCTGGCACTGGGGCACCAGGGGGGCATCGCCACTCAGCAGGGCCTGCTGTCTGTGGAGCTGGCAGGATGTCAGACCTGTGGGAGGAGGAGGAGGAAGAGGAGGTCAATGATGATAAACAGCATTTACATAGTCCATCTCAAAAGGTCCTGGCTAGGGTTCCCGAGGGGAATTCATCCATCTAGCACCAATGTGGTTTCACGTTAAAACAGATATTTCCAGAAAGAGGGGCGTTCTGCTCACAGTACACAGCTGATCCGTTCTGTCTGGTTCCAGAGATCTCAGCTCCCTCAGCGTTCACACACCAGCACTCACCACCAGCACCGCTGCACTGGACGTGTCTGGAGTACACAACAGTTAGAAGAGAGTAGGGAACAGCGGTCCGCTTCCCAAATGGCACCCTATTCCCGGCATAGTGCACTACGTTTGACCGGAGCCTTAGGCAAGTAGTGCACAACATAGGGATTGGGAATAGGGTACCACTTGGGACAAATTCAGGGAAATTGCTTCTTTACTGTCCTGGCTATCTTTACTGTCCTGGCTAGCTTTACCGTCCTGGCTAGCTTTACCGTCCTGGCTAGCTTTACCGTCCTGGCTAGCTTTACCGTCCTGGCTAGCTTTACCGTCCTGGCTAGCTTGTGTCATATACAGCACTGTCAGGTATACCTGAATCTCCCGTCCTCTGAGCACTGGGGGACATGGTCTTGTTGCCGGGCAGAACTACCACCACGTAGCGACTCACACTGACTCAGGGTCTCAGACTCCAGTTGGTATTCTGAAAACAGCAGCAAATACAATTTAGTCGTTCAAAACTGTGTCCATTTCTTTGTGGGGAAATGAAAGATGTTGTATTTGGCGTACAGGCATATGGTTCATACACACAGGAAACATAAACACAGCCTAAATGATAGTATAATAAATACACTACATCATCAAAAGTGTGTGGACACCTGCTCGTCCAACACCTCATTCCAAAATCAAGGATATTATTATGGAGTTGGTCCCCCCCTTTGCTGCTATAACAGCCTCCACTCTTCTGGGAAGGCTTTCCACTAGATGTTGGAACATTGCTGTGGGGGCTTGCATCCATTCAGCCACAAGAGCATTAGTGAGGTCGGGCACTGATGTTGGGCGATTTGGCCTGGCTCGTAGTCGGCTTTCCAATTCATCCCAAAGGTGTTTGATGGGGTCAGGAACCTGTGCAGGCCAGTCAAGTTTTTTCATACTGAACTTGACAAACCATTTCTATAGGGACGATGGCATTGTCATGCTGAAAAACAGGAAAGGGCTTTCCCCAAACTGTTGCCACAAAAGTTGGAAACACAGAATCGTGTAGCGTTAAGCTTTCCCCTCACTGGAATTAAAGGGCCTAGCCTGAACCATGAAAACAGTCCCAGGCAATTATTCCTTTTCCACCAAACTTTACAGTTGGCACTATGCTTTGTGGTAGGTAGGACCAAACCCAGATTCGTCCGTTGGACTACCAGATGGTGAAGCGTGATTCATCACTCCAGAGAACATGTTTCCACTGCTCCAGAGTCCAATGACGGCGAGCGTAATACAACTCCAGCCGTGGCTTGGCATTGTGATCTTAGGCTTGTGAGCGGCTGCTCGGCCATGAAAACACATTTCACGAAGCTCCCGACGAACAGTTATTGTGCTGACATTGCTTTCAGAGGCAGTTTGGAACTCGGTAGCGAGTGTTGCAACCGAGGACACAAGATTTTTTTTGCACTACGTGCTTCAGCACTTGGCGGTCCCGTTCTGTGAGCTTGTGTGGCCTACCACTTCACAGCTGAGCCGTTGTTTCTCCTAGACGCTTCCACTTCACAATAACAGCACTTACAGTTGACCGTTGCAGCTCTAGCAGGGCAGAGATTTGACAAACTGACATGTTGGAAAGGTGGCATCCTATGACGGTCACTGAGAGAGAAAGTCACTGAGCTCATCAGTAAGGCCATTTTAGTGTCAATGTTTGTCTATGGAGATTGCATGGCGGTGTGCTCGATTTTATACAGGCTGAAATAGCCGAATCCACTAATTTGAAGTCTACATAGTTTTGAATATATAGTGGATATACAAGATACAAATAATGATAAACATAGAAAAAGCATCATCCGAAATAAGAGGTTTAAATTACAGCTTAAAATAACTTTGAAATATTCAAAAATCCAAGATAAACTAAGAGCCCTAAGGACGGTGTTACCTGAAATCTTCCCCTCAGACAGACAGAGGCAGCACAGCAGTATGAAGATCTCAACCAGGCTCATCATCTTCCTCAATCTGTCCGTCCGTTGAACTGTGAGGAGACTGGGACTAAACCTCTGGATTTATACCATCAGTGTTATCTGCAATGTCATCCTCCCCTAGGTAGTCACCGCACTCAGGAAGGAGTGTGTGACACACGTGGTCCTCACTTGCCAAACATGGAACACTCAGGTGTGTTTGGAACAATGGAAGTTCTGGAACATTCTAGTGGGAGCAGCCAAGCCTGAGACTCTGAGGGCCATCAGAAGGGAGGAGTTGCTCATGCAAGACTTGACCTGGGATGCATTAGAAACCTAGAAACCAAATCGGAAGAAAACGGACAGAAACGTCAGAGGGACTATCTGAATCTGTCCAATAAGAACCTGTTGTTTACGTTGCAAAACATTTTTCTACAGTTTACACTAATAAATACGACCCAGGTGAACATGACTTGCACCTTCAGGACGATGCTCTTTCAAGAGCCAACGGACGACAGGTTTCTGAAGTCAAATGACATAAAACATGGAAAACAAGGCCAGCAACAGACAACACAAATTAACAATTGAATGTGTAACAGTATAACACACACACACCAACTTTGTAATATATAATTTAAAATAATAACTGTAAGACGAGATATAAAATATCCAGAATATCTTTTTTAATGGCATTGTACATGTAGTAAATCACATAAAGAACCGGTCTTAAATAAACTCTTAATGTACAGCTGGTATATGTCAATAAAAATCTACTTTGTTTTATACCCTAGCGGCTGGTTCTAAAACACTTTTTATACAGGTTCATAGAAACGCTAAATAAACAGTCATTTTTCTTCAAGTATATTTTATCCTCTTATGTCTTCTATAGATGTTTCCTCCTCTTTACAGTCATAGAAACTGTACATAAAATGACCCAACAACAGCAATCAACACATTGCTTTTTAATACACATTTACATCCAGCTGGCAATTTAGCTTCAAACGTGTCCACTTAGTCAGAAGACATTGTGGTGTTATGTGACGTAGCAGCCATACTGGGGCCGCACTGAAAGCATCAAAAAGCCCACAGACAGAGGCTACGCCCCCAAATGGAACCCTATTCCCTACACGGCGCACTACTTTTGAACAGGCTCCATAGGGCTCTGGTCAAAAGTAGTGCACTACATAGGGAATAGGGTGCCATTTCGGGACGTATACACACACAGAGATAAACGTGCCACAGATGTCCCGTGACATCAAAGCCATTTCCGTGGTTGTCATGGAGATATCCTGAAGACACACAGTCGTATGTCTGTCTGTGGATTGGGTACATTATATACACCAGTAAAATATACTCATCCCATGTTGAATCAGTGAGAACGATAACATTGTAAACTTGGTGGGTCATACTTTCAGACTTGGCACATAAGAGAATGAAAGTTAATGATTGTAAAAGGTGGCAATAGATTCCTGAAATGAAATCAGAATTCAGTCGCTAAATGACTGATGTCAGCACTGGTTTTTTAACAAACCAACTAACCATAGTGTGAACTTGAGGGGGAACTGGAAATGTTAAAACATCTCAAACTAGTTTCAGACCACGCTTCCAAAACAGAACAGATTTCTGGCAGGTTAAAGCTTGCTACAATATCATCTAACAATCACCATGGTGATTTAGTTTTTGCATTAACTCATATCACACAAGCACGGCTTCTACAGCTCTCCTCCTACTGAGGCAAGAGAGTGATGGGATGTTTCCCAAATGGACCCCTATATTCCCTACATACTATAGTGTACTACGGTCTAAAGTAGTGCACTATAAAGGGAATAGGGTTCTATTTGAGACGGGCCCATGATGAGGTAATCTCATTGCATTTTAATAATCTCATTTAATTAAATTGAATTTCAGCTATATCATAGAATGCGTGTGAACAATTTAATGTACGTGGACAAACCCTCCTTCCTGGTGGACAAACCCTCCTTCCTGGTGGACAAACCCTCCCTGGTTATGAAACCGTTGCGGGAACTTCATAACAGGAAGTCTGAGTTAAAACAAAAAAACATTCTGGGCCCTACAAACTAACACTGTATTAAACTGGTACTTTTCATCCAGAAGTCCCATTTCGTCAAACTCAATACTTGTCAGTTACTCCAACTCAAAACACTCTTCTTTCTAATACCAAGAGTCCACTGGACTCAACTCTTTCCTGTTGGTCTCTATACATCCATTCATCCCCCTTGTATTGATCCAACTGAAGCTTCCCTCCCACAGTCTGTCTAGGAGGAGGAGGTGTGCTCAGTTTGACAGTTTATGGACAACAGCAGACGGTGTCCTTCGGTGCCAGAGAGAGAGGACGGGGTTCACCCTGGGTTTGGATAGGACTCTCCTCTGTGAAGACACCAGATGCCTAGTGCTGTTGCCATGCTAACCCGGGCCAGACTCAGACAGAACACAGGGTGCTCATCTGTTGCACCTTGCTCAGGTCTGTGAGGAGCTGCTTGATGCGGTGTTGAAGCTGAGGCAGCCTGGCCAGGGGGTCCGGAGGCTCCAACTCCCCACTGAGGTCCAGCCAGCTCTCCAACACTGAGGGACGCAGAGAGAGAGACACGGTTAGGATCTAATAAGTTAAGAACCAGTTCCTCCTTAATTTACAATGGGGCCATTACCTCCCACTGCTTTGATATTATTAGCCAATAGGATAGGACAGTGTATTATTAGTCTATAGGATGAGACAGTGTATTATTAGTCAATAGGATAGGACAGTGTATTATTAGTTTATAGGATAGGACAGTGTATTATTAGTGTATAGGATAGGGCAGTGTATTATTAGTCTATAGGATAGGACAGTGTATTATTAGTTTATAGGATAGGACAGTGTATTATTAGTCTATAGGATAGGACAGTGTATTATTAGTTTATAGGATAGGACAGTGTATTATTAGTTTATAGGATAGGGCAGTGTATTATTAGTGTATAGGATAGGGCAGTGTATTATTAGTGTATAGGATAGGACAGTGTATTATTAGTGTATAGGATAGGACAGTGTATTATTAGTGTATAGGATAGGGCAGTGTATTATTAGTGTATAGGATAGGACAGTGTATTATTAGTGTATAGGATAGGACAGTGTATTATTAGCCAATAGGATAGGGCAGTGTATTATTAGTGTATAGGATAGGACAGTGTATTATTAGTCAATAGGATAGGGCAGTGTATTATTAGTGTATATGATAGGACAGTGTATTATTAGTGTATAGGATAGGACAGTGTAGTATTAGTTTATAGGATAGGGCAGTGTATTATTAGTGTATAGGATAGGACAGTGTATTATTAGTGTATAGGATAGGGCAGTGTATTATTAGTGTATAAGATAGGACAGTGTATTATTAGTGTATATGATAGGACAGTGTATTATTAGTGTATAGGATAGGGCAGTGTAGTATTAGTGTATAGGATAGGACAGTGTAGTATTAGTGTATAGGATAGGGCAGTGTATTATTAGTGTATAGGATAGGGCAGTGTATTATTAGTGTATATGATAGGACAGTGTATTTATTGGACCACCAGGCCACCCCATTTACCATCAAGCCCCTTCTCTAGACCTCCCAGACCACCCCATTTACCATCAAGCTCCTTCTCTAGACCACCCAGACCACCCCATTTACCATCAAGCTCCTTTTCTAGACCACCCAAACCACCCCATTTACCATCAAGCTCCTTCTCTAGACCACCCAGACCACCCCATTTACCATCAAGCTCCTTCTCTAGACCTCCCAGACCACCCCATTTACCATCAAGCTCCTTCTCTAGACCACCCAGACCACCCCATTTACCATCAAGCTCCTTTTCTAGACCACCCAAACCACCCCATTTACCATCAAGCTCCTTCTCTAGACCACCCAGACCACCCCATTTACCATCAAGCTCCTTTTCTAGACCACCCAAACCACCCCATTGACCATCAAGCTCCTTCTCTAGACCACCCAGAACACCCCATTTACCATCAAGCTCTTTTTCTAGACCACCCAAACCACCCCATTTACCATCAAGCTCCTTCTCTAGACCACCCAGACCACCCCATTTACCATCAAGCTCTTTCTCTAGACCACCCAGACCACCCCATTTACCACCAAGCTCCTTCTCTAGACCACCCAGACCACCCCATTTACCATCAAGCTCTTTCTCTAGACCACCCAGACCACCCCATTTACCATCAAGCTCCTTCTCTAGACCACCCAGACCACCCCATTTACCATCAAGCTCCTTCTCTATGAGGTCCATCCTGCCTGCCACCTGGTTCTGCACATCTTCTATGTGAGTGAGGAGGTTCATCTGCCACTGGAGACAGTTCCTGGCATGTTCCACTGAGTCTGGTCCCCTCTCGTTCAGACAGCCAGGCACGGCCAGGGAGCCAGGCACAGCCAGGGAGCCTGGCACAGCCAGGGCAGTTGTCTTCTGTTGACAACACACAGCATTAACTCAACCACAAAAATCAAATCAAAATTGATCAACACATTTTACAGTTATATATATTTAAAAAATTAAAAAGCCAGTAGCCTAGTGGTTAGAGAGGCGAGAGAGCAAACAGAGGGTTGCCAGTTTGAATCCCGGGTCTGACAGGAAAAATCTGTCCCGGAAGTGAGCTGGCAACTCGGAGGGGTTACATGTATCAAACCCTAGATACCACGGCTTGCCGTTGTGCACTTAACTCCATGGGCACCTCCTGTTCCTACCTCTTCATGTAGTGTATTGTCTTTAGGTTGAGATAAACAGTCCCCTGTTCCTACCTCTCCATGTAGTGTATTGTCTTTAGGAGAGGTTGAGATACACAGTCTCCTGTTCCTACCTCTTCATGTAGTGTATTGTCTTTAAACAGTCCCCTGTTCCTACCTCTTCATGTAGTGTATTGTCTTTAGGAGAGGTTGAGATACACAGTCCCCTGTTCCTACCTCTCCATGTAGTGTATTGTCTTTAGGAGAGGTTGAGATAAACAGTCCCCTGTTCCTACCTCTTCATGTAGTGTATTGTCTTTAGGAGAGGTTGAGATACACAGTCCCCTGTTCCTACCTCTTCATGTAGTGTATTGTCTTTAGGAGAGGTTGAGATAAACAGTCCCCTGTTCCTACCTCTTCATGTAGTGTATTGTCTTTAGGAGAGGTTGAGATACACAGTCCCCTGTTCCTACCTCTCCATGTAGTGTATTGTCTTTAGGAGAGGTTGAGATAAACAGTCCCCTGTTCCTACCTCTTCATGTAGTGTATTGTCTTTAGGAGAGGTTGAGATAAACAGTCCCCTGTTCCTACCTCTCCATGTAGTGTATTGTCTTTAGGAGAGGTTGAGATAAACAGTCCCCTGTTCCTACCTCTTCATGTAGTGTATTGTCTTTAGGAGAGGTTGAGATAAACAGTCCCCTGTTCCTACCTCTTCATGTAGTGTATTGTCTTTAGGTTG
Source organism: Salvelinus fontinalis (assembly GCF_029448725.1). Classification (NCBI taxonomy): domain Eukaryota; kingdom Metazoa; phylum Chordata; class Actinopteri; order Salmoniformes; family Salmonidae; genus Salvelinus; species Salvelinus fontinalis. The sequence goes on along the minus strand of NC_074702.1, from coordinate 36,487,747 downwards.
GGATAAACAGTCCCCTGTTCCTACCTCTCCATGTAGTGTATTGTCTTTAGGTTGGGGTAAACAGTCCCCTGTTCCTACCTCTTCATGTAGTGTATTGTCTTTAGGTTGGGGTAAACAGTCCCCTGTTCCTACCTCTTCATGTAGTGTATTGTCTTTAGGTTGGGGTAAACAGTCCCCTGTTCCTACCTCTTCATGTAGTGTATTGTCTTTAGGTTGGGGTAAACAGTCCCCTGTTCCTACCTCTTCATGTAGTGTATTGTCTTTAGGAGAGGTTGGGATAAACAGTCCCCTGTTCCTACCTCTTCATGTAGTGTATTGTCTTTAGGTTGAGATAAACAGTCCCCTGTTCCTACCTCTCCATGTAGTGTATTGTCTTTAGGAGAGGTTGGGATACACAGTCCCCTGTTCCTACCTCTCCATGTAGTGTATTGTCTTTAGGTTGAGATAAACAGTCCCCTGTTCCTACCTCTTCATGTAGTGTATTGTCTTTAGGTTGAGATAAACAGTCCCCTGTTCCTACCTCTCCATGTAGTGTATTGTCTTTAGGAGAGGTTGGGATAAACAGTCCCCTGTTCCTACCTCTCCATGTAGTGTATTGTCTTTAGGAGAGGTTGGGATACACAGTCTCCTGTTCCTACCTCTCCATGTAGTGTATTGTCTTTAGGTTGAGATAAACAGTCCCCTGTTCCTACCTCTCCATGTAGTGTATTGTCTTTAGGTTGAGATAAACAGTCCCCTGTTCCTACCTCTCCATGTAGTGTATTGTCTTTAGGAGAGGTTGGGATAAACAGTCCCCTGTTCCTACCTCTCCATGTAGTGTATTGTCTTTAGGTAGAGGTTGAGATACACAGTCCCCTGTTCCTACCTCTCCATGTAGTGTATTGTCTTTAGGTTGAGATAAACAGTCCCCTGTTCCTACCTCTCCATGTAGTGTATTGTCTTTAGGAGAGGTTGAGATAAACAGTCCCCTGTTCCTACCTCTCCATGTAGTGTATTGTCTTTAGGTTGAGATAAACAGTCCCCTGTTCCTACCTCTCCATGTAGTGTATTGACTTTAGGAGAGGTTGGGATAAACAGTCCCCTGTTCCTACCTCTTCATGTAGTGTATTGTCTTTAGGAGAGGTTGAGATAAACAGTCCCCTGTTCCTACCTCTCCATGTAGTGTATTGTCTTTAGGAGAGGTTGAGATAAACAGTCCCCTGTTCCTACCTCTCCATGTAGTGTATTGTCTTTAGGAGAGGTTGGGATAAACAGTCCCCTGTTCCTACCTCTCCATGTAGTGTATTGTCTTTAGGAGAGGTTGGGATACACAGTCCCCTGTTCCTACCTCTCCATGTAGTGTATTGTCTTTAGGTTGGGATACACAGTCCCCTGTTCCTACCTCTCCATGTAGTGTATTGTCTTTAGGTTGGGATAAACAGTCCCCTGTTCCTACCTCTCCATGTAGTGTATTGTCTTTAGGAGAGGTTGGGATACACAGTCCCCTGTTCCTACCTCTCCATGTAGTGTATTGTCTTTAGGAGAGGTTGGGATACACAGTCTCCTGTTCCTACCTCTCCATGTAGTGTATTGTCTTTAGGTTGGGATACACAGTCCCCTGTTCCTACCTCTCCATGTAGTGTATTGTCTTTAGGTTGAGATAAACAGTCCCCTGTTCCTACCTCTTCATGTAGTGTATTGTCTTTAGGTTGAGATAAACAGTCCCCTGTTCCTACCTCTTCATGTAGTGTATTGTCTTTAGGAGAGGTTGAGATAAACAGTCCCCTGTTCCTACCTCTTCATGTAGTGTATTGTCTTTAGGAGAGGTTGGGATAAACAGTACCCTGTTCCTACCTCTCCATGTAGTGTATTGTCTTTAGGAGAGGTTGGGATACACAGTCCCCTGTTCCTACCTCTCCATGTAGTGTATTGTCTTTAGGAGAGGTTGGGATAAACAGTCCCCTGTTCCTACCTCTCCATGTAGTGTATTGTCTTTAGGAGAGGTTGGGATAAACAGTCCCCTGTTCCTACCTCTTCATGTAGTGTATTGTCTTTAGGTTGAGATAAACAGTCCCCTGTTCCTACCTCTCCATGTAGTGTATTGTCTTTAGGAGAGGTTGAGATAAACAGTCCCCTGTTCCTACCTCTCCATGTAGTGTATTGTCTTTAGGAGAGGTTGAGATAAACAGTCCCCTGTTCCTACCTCTCCATGTAGTGTATTGTCTTTAGGAGAGGTTGAGATAAACAGTCCCCTGTTCCTACCTCTTCATGTAGTGTATTGTCTTTAGGTTGGGATAAACAGTCCCCTGTTCCTACCTCTTCATGTAGTGTATTGTCTTTAGGTTGGGATAAACAGTCCCCTGTTCCTACCTCTTCATGTAGTGTATTGTCTTTAGGTTGGGATAAACAGTCCCCTGTTCCTACCTCTTCATGTAGTGTATTGTCTTTAGGTTGGGATAAACAGTCTCCTGTTCCTACCTCTCCATGTAGTGTATTGTCTTTAAACAGTCTCCTGTTCCTACCTCTCCATGTAGTGTATTGTCTTTAGGAGAGGTTGGGATAAACAGTCCCCTGTTCCTACCTCTCCATGTAGTGTATTGACTTTAGGTTGAGATAAACAGTCCCCTGTTCCTACCTCTTCATGTAGTGTATTGACTTTAGGTTGAGATAAACAGTCCCCTGTTCCTACCTCTTCATGTAGTGTATTGTCTTTAGGTTGAGATAAACAGTCCCCTGTTCCTACCTCTCCATGTAGTGTATTGTCTTTAGGTTGAGATAAACAGTCCCCTGTTCCTACCTCTTCATGTAGTGTATTGTCTTTAGGAGAGGTTGAGATAAACAGTCCCCTGTTCCTACCTCTCCATGTAGTGTATTGTCTTTAGGAGAGGTTGAGATACACAGTCCCCTGTTCCTACCTCTCCATGTAGTGTATTGTCTTTAGGAGAGGTTGGGATAAACAGTCCCCTGTTCCTACCTCTCCATGTAGTGTATTGTCTTTAGGAGAGGTTGAGATAAACAGTCCCCTGTTCCTACCTCTTCATGTAGTGTATTGTCTTTAGGTTGGGGTAAACAGTCCCCTGTTCCTACCTCTCCATGTAGTGTATTGTCTTTAGGAGAGGTTGAGATAAACAGTCCCCTGTTCCTACCTCTTCATGTAGTGTATTGTCTTTAGGAGAGGTTGAGAAACAGTCCCCTGTTCCTACCTCTCCATGTAGTGTATTGTCTTTAGGTTGAGATAAACAGTCCCCTGTTCCTACCTCTTCATGTAGTGTATTGTCTTTAGGTTGAGATAAACAGTCTCCTGTTCCTACCTCTCCATGTAGTGTATTGTCTTTAGGAGAGGTTGAGATACACAGTCCCCTGTTCCTACCTCTCCATGTAGTGTATTGTCTTTAGGAGAGGTTGAGATACACAGTCCCCTGTTCCTACCTCTCCATGTAGTGTATTGTCTTTAGGAGAGGTTGAGATAAACAGTCCCCTGTTCCTACCTCTCCATGTAGTGTATTGTCTTTAGGAGAGGTTGAGATACACAGTCCCCTGTTCCTACCTCTTCATGTAGTGTATTGTCTTTAGGAGAGGTTGAGATAAACAGTCCCCTGTTCCTACCTCTCCATGTAGTGTATTGTCTTTAGGAGAGGTTGAGATACACAGTCCCCTGTTCCTACCTCTCCATGTAGTGTATTGTCTTTAGGAGAGGTTGGGATAAACAGTCTCCTGTTCCTACCTCTTCATGTAGTGTATTGTCTTTAGGAGAGGTTGAGATAAACAGTCCCCTGTTCCTACCTCTCCATGTAGTGTATTGTCTTTAGGAGAGGTTGGGATAAACAGTCCCCTGTTCCTACCTCTCCATGTAGTGTATTGTCTTTAGGAGAGGTTGGGATAAACAGTCCCCTGTTCCTACCTCTCCATGTAGTGTATTGTCTTTAGGAGAGGTTGAGATACACAGTCCCCTGTTCCTACCTCTTCATGTAGTGTATTGTCTTTAGGAGAGGTTGAGATAAACAGTCCCCTGTTCCTACCTCTTCATGTAGTGTATTGTCTTTAGGAGAGGTTGAGATAAACAGTCCCCTGTTCCTACCTCTCCATGTAGTGTATTGTCTTTAGGAGAGGTTGAGATAAACAGTCCCCTGTTCCTACCTCTTCATGTAGTGTATTGTCTTTAGGAGAGGTTGAGATAAACAGTCCCCTGTTCCTACCTCTTCATGTAGTGTATTGTCTTTAAACAGTCCCCTGTTCCTACCTCTCCATGTAGTGTATTGTCTTTAGGAGAGGTTGGGATAAACAGTCCCCTGTTCCTACCTCTCCATGTAGTGTATTGTCTTTAGGAGAGGTTGAGATACACAGTCCCCTGTTCCTACCTCTTCATGTAGTGTATTGTCTTTAGGAGAGGTTGAGATAAACAGTCCCCTGTTCCTACCTCTTCATGTAGTGTATTGTCTTTAGGAGAGGTTGAAGTTACATCCCAGTTGGACCTGATGTAAAACTGATGAATAAAGTGATCGTCTTAAAAACAAACAAGAGACAATGAAGATCAACAACACCTTTCTTACTTCCTGTTCCTTGGCTGTGAAGTGGGTGGAGTGGGAGGCGGGGTTAGTATAAGCCCCCAGCCCTCCTCCCTCCTGGCTGTTAGAGCCGTGGGGGTCTGCAGCCGGTCGGTCTGTAGAGAGCCAGTGTTCCAGCTGTCCGGGGCTGGGGGGTTTCTGGTAGCTGTAGAGCAGAGAAGAGTCATTACAAAGACTAGACAACGATCAATAAAATACAATATGAACACAGTGGAAACTAGTGACGGGCACCAATATCGCTAATTCAACACAGTATCGATAATGTTTGATTCCATACCAGTGCCCATCGCTACTAGAAACAGGTATTACACAGACAGCTGAACCTGTACCTGTGTTCGCTGGTGATAATGTTTGATTCCATACCAGTGCCCATCGCTACTACAAACAGGTATTACACAGACAGCTGAACCTGTACCCCTACAACTCATCCAGAACACCGTCTGGTGTTCAACCTTCCCAAGTTCTCTCACGTCACCCCGCTCCTCCGCTCTCTCCACTGGCTTCCAGTTGAAGCTCGCATCCGCTACAAGACCATGGTGCTTGCCTACGGAGCTGTGAGGGGAACGGCACCTCAGTACCTTCAGGCTCTGATCAGGCCCTACACCCAAACAAGGGCACTGCATTCATCCACCTCTGGCCTGCTCGCCTCCCTACCACTGAGGAAGTACAGTTCCCGCTCAGCCCAGTCAAAACTGTTCGCTGCTCTGGCACCCCAATGGTGGAACAAACTCCCTCACGACGCCAGGACAGCGGAGTCAATCACCACCTTCCGGAGACACCTGAAACCCCACCTCTTCAAGGAATACCTAGGATAGGATAAAGCAATCCTTCTGACCCCCCCCTTAAAAGATTTAGATGCACTATTGTAAAGTGGCTGTTCCACTGGATGCCATAAGGTGAATGCACCAATTTGTAAGTCGCTCCGGATAAGAGCGTCTGCTAAATGACTTAAATGTAAATGTACCTGTGTTCGCTGGTGATAATGTTTGATTCCATACCAGTGCCCATCGCTACTACAATCAGGTATTACACAGACAGCTGAACCTGTACCTGTGTTCGCTGGTGATAATGTTTGATTCCATACCAGTGCCCATCGCTACTACAAACAGGTATTACACAGACAGCTGAACCTGTACCTGTGTTCGCTGGTGATAATGTTTGATTCCATACCAGTGCCTGTCACTACAACAATCAGGTATTACACAGACAGCTGAACCTGTACCTGTGTTCGCTGGTGATGTAAGTGTCAGTCTTGGAGGAGGTGTGGTTGTTCAGAGAGTTGTCTGTCAAGTGGATGCAGTCAGGGAGACCGCCCATGGGCTGGTCCTCGTCAGAGTTCACCCAGGACCGAGCCCAGAAGTGCAAATTGGGATTGTGTTTGTTCCTATAGGTGGACAAGGAAGTAATGGTTCATTTAGACTCCAAATGATCATGGATCCGTTTCAAATAGCACCCTATTCCCTTTATAGTGCACTAGATTTGACCAGAACCCGTACTACAGATAATGAGTTTCACAGTTTTCTTTAGGTGTGATGAAAACGTCTCCCTACGTTTTGAAAGGTGACCTACTGTAGTATGTCCATCTTCAGCTGTAGTCCGTGAAGGACGTTGTTGACACTGAACACGTCTGCTAACAGCTGATGGGTGGACACGCTGGTCTTACAGTTCTGCTCAGAGTAGTTCTCCGAGAGGAAGGACAAGCCGTACATCTGACCCTTGTTCAACCAGTCTTTGTCATGGAGATATTTGGCACTCCACCTTTGACCTAAACAACAAAAACAAATGGACATGTCAGGATGTTGATGATAATAATAATGTAGGAATATCTTGGTCTTGTTTGTCAATTGTATAGGGTAGGTAGAAGTTGCCTAGCCTGAGCGCCAGTCTTGTTTGTAAATTGTATAGGGTAGGTAGAAGTTGCCTAGCCTGAGTGCCAGTCTTGTTTGTAAATTGTATAGGGTAGGTAGAAGTTGCCTAGCCTGAGTGCCAGAGGACTGGCCACCCCTCATAGCCTGGTTCCTCTCTAGGTTTCTTCAAAGGTTCTGGCCTTTCTAGGGAGTTTTTCCTAGCCACCGTGCTTCTACACCTGCATTGCTTGCTGTTTGGGGTTTTAGGCTGGGTTTCTGTACAGCACTTTGAGATATCAGCTGATGTAAGAAGGGCTTTATAAATACATTTGATTTGTGCTATCATACCAACTCCTTGTCACTCATGGTCACGTTTGGCTTGACAATGACATCAATGGAGCTGTCAAGAGCACAAACAGATCTGGGACCAGGCAATAGGAGGCAATAGGAGACAACAGATCTGGGACCGGCGGTAGGAGGAGACAACATATCTGAGACCAGGCGGTAGGAGACACCAGATCTGAGACCAGGCGATAGAAGGAGACAACAGATCTGAGACCAGGCGATAGAAGGAGACCACAGATCTGAGACCAGGCGATAGAAGGAGACCACAGATCTGAGACCAGGCGATAGAAGGAGACAACATATCTGGGATCAGGCTAAAAGTTGCCTCTAACCACTGACAGAGGGTGAGATCATCTTTCATCCCCCTAATGGTTTAGGTTGGGGAGTAATCTGATCCTAGATCTGTGGTTAGGGGAGTGTAGGGTATGGTGTTACCTGGAGGGTCTCTGCAGATGTAACATATGTACTGGTCCGGGATGCTATCCTCCAGAAGCCCCATACACACACTGTGCTGCCAGCACATACACTCCTCACACTGAAACACACAGAGAGAGAGAGAATGAATGTGTGTTGAGGTGGAAACAAATACTATCTGAACCCAGGTCTGAAACATGTATAACACATTTTCTTTCTTTATTTTACCAGGCAAGTCAGTTAGGAACAAATTCTTATTTACAAATGATAGCCTACCCCGGCCAAACCCGGACGAGCGCCGCACTATGGGACTCCCAATCATGGCCGGTTGTGATACAGCCTGGATTCTAACCAGGGTCTGTAGTGACGCCTCTAGCACTGCAATGTAGTGCCTTAGACTACTGCGCCACTCAGGAGGTCCATATTGGAGGCCTGAAGGGAACGCCCAGGCGGAGCTTGTGGCAGACTTGTACTTTGTACATGTATTTGTTGTAAACTCCCCAGTTAACTGACACTAAAGAGTGATTCATTTAATATTAAAATCAGGTGTCCCTGGTGTTGAATTTACACCACAAGTGACTGGAATTTTCCAACCCCACCTCAGACATAACACTAGTCTGAGGGCTCCAGTCAGTCCAGTACCTGAATCATGAATCCATTCTCCTCGTCCATCTCACAGATACAGCGGACGATCTCCTGGGTACCATCCTCATCCTCCTCTTGGAAGTTCTCCATGTTCAAAGAGTCAAAGTCCTGGTCGGAGGGTTCAAAACAAACCCCCTGAGTCATGTTGTCACCCTGAGTCACATCTATACATTTCCTAAGCCATAACACACAACCTATTACATTGAGGAGGATCCTAAAGGACCATGGAGTCCAGTCTGCTTCCTGTTTTCTATGTTTCCAGAAACAAATGGTAGTATCGTGACAACCCTACCTGGTTGTACTCATCTCCACTAAACAGCAGGCTCTCTGTGGTCGAGTCCTCCAGGAAGTCTATGTCTGACAGGTCTGGAGAGGGAGAGAGGGCGGAGGGGGAGAGAGGGCGGAGGGGGAGAGAGGGCGGAGGGGGAGAGAGGGCGGAGGGGGAGAGAGGGGAGAGAGGGCGGAGGAGGAGAGAGAGAGGGAGAGAGGGCGGAGGGGGAGAGAGGGGAGAAAGAATAAAAACAAGTGTAAACACAATGCTCACATTCTTTACAACATATATCTTGATGTCATATAATTGTGAGAACTTCAGCAAAGCATCACCTAAAGTTAACTTAGTTGACAGTTTTCTATCTAAATACCAAGTGTGATCAGCACAGAGTAATATACCAGTCTATTCCAATACTGAAAGGCTGAATAAAGGCTAGGGGGGCGTAAACACCTGTCAGAACCTTAAAAAACAACAACAGTGTAACCCCAAATTGGACCCAGTTGACACTGTTAGATAACAGTCCCTGCGATGTTTCTTCATTTCCCAAGTACTGTTGGCTTCCCCAATGTGAAATATAGAAGGCCACTGATCACAGTAGACTACATTCATTCTGAGGAGGTATTAAGTCCAGAATGAAGGCTGCTGTGGCTCTGCTTGTGTTGCTGTTCTGTCGGTCTGGGGCATGGGCTCCAGTGTCTGAGACATGAACAGTGCTGATGTCTCCCTGCGTCTCCTATGATGCAGGTATCTTCACAGCACCAGTGAGAGGGATCTACTTCTTCAGATTCACTGTCATGGACAACAAAACCTCTAAAGGGTTGTCTGTACTTTAGTAGAAGAATGGCCAGTCTATTATGTGGTTCGGTCAGTGGAATGAAAAGGACAAACATTATCTATCCAATGCAGCGATTCTAGAGTTGGAGAAAGGGGACACGGTCCACGAGTCTCTTCTCAGGCTACTGGATCTAGAGTTGGAGAAAGGGGACACGGTCCATGAGTCTTTTCTCAGGCTACTGGATCTAGAGTTGGAGAAAGGGGACAAGGTCCACGAGTCTCTTCTCAGGCTACTGGATCTAGAGTTGAAGAAAGGGGACACGGTCCACGAGTCTCTTCTCAGGCTACTGGATCTAGAGTTGGAGAAAGGGGACACGGTCCACGAGTCTCTTCTCAGGCTACTGGATCTAGAGTTGGAGAAAGGGGACACGGTCCACGAGTCTCTTCTCAGGCTACTGGATCTAGAGTTGGAGAAAGGGGACACGGTCCACGAGTCTCTTCTCAGGCTACTGGATCTAGAGTTGGAGAAAGGGGACACGGTCCACGAGTCTCTTCTCAGGCTACTGGATCTAGAGTTGGAGAAAGGGGACATGGTCCACGAGTCTCTTCTCAGGCTACTGGATCTAGAGTTGGAGAAAGGGGACACGGTCCACGAGTCTCTTCTCAGGCTACTGGATCTAGAGTTGGAGAAAGGGGACACGGTCCACGAGTCTCTTCTCAGGCTACTGGATCTAGAGTTGGAGAAAGGGGACACGGTCCACGAGTCTCTTCTCAGGCTACTGGATCTAGAGTTGGAGAAAGGGGACATGGTCCACGAGTCTCTTCTCAGGCTACTGGATCTAGAGTCGGAGAAAGGGGACACGGTCCACGAGTCTCTACTCAGGCTACTGGATCTAGAGTTGGAGAAAGGGGACACGGTCCACGAGTCTCTTCTCAGGCTACTGGATCTAGAGTTGGAGAAAGGGGACAAGGTCCACGAGTCTCTTCTCAGGCTACTGGATCTAGAGTTGGAGAAAGGGGACATGGTCCACGAGTCTCTTCTCAGGCTACTGGATCTAGAGTTGGAGAAAGGGGACATGGTCCACGAGTCTCTTCTCAGGCTACTGGATCTAGAGTCGGAGAAAGGGGACAAGGTCCACGAGTCTCTTCTCAGGCTACTGGATCTAGAGTTGGAGAAAGGGGACATGGTCCACGAGTCTCTTCTCAGGCTACTGTATCTAGAGTTGGAGAAAGGGGACACGGTCCACGAGTCTCTTCTCAGGCTACTGGATCTACGACGATCACAATAACCACAGCACCTTCAGTGGTTTTCTGCTGTTGCCTATGTGAGGGGAACATCCCACAGTCTCATGAATTCATATGGAAACACTTCAATAAACATGATGTGAAGCTAAATGACTTGTATTGTTTGATTTCATGTCCAACATTATGATGAAAACTGTACATTCATGTAAGGTACACATCTCTTCCTTTCAGATGGTAAGTTATGGGTGATGGTTAAGAGTGGGACTGTGTTAGGGAACTCTGTGAGGGACCCCAGGATTCATTTCTAGCAGAACTACTGACACAATCTTCAAACTAAAACTGATAACTAGTAAATAGTCCCTCAAAATGTCAACCTAGAAAAAAGGAGATGGGATACTTCTCTTTACCCAATACCATTCTACAGCACAATTCTACAGCACAATCCTACAGCAACATTCTACAGCAATATTGGGTCAACATGATGTCTGATTCAGAGTAATGACGTGTGATGAAGAACAATAAAAACACTATGTGTGAGTTCATCAATTTGAACAGCACATTCGTGTAAAGATGAAATGTGATTGGTTGATATACATATGTGTGTATACGCATTCATTTCATAGAAAAGACGCCCCCTTGTCAGGCTATTCCCACTCACTCTCTCCGGTCAGGTCGACGGAGAGGATGGCGCGGGGGTACTGGTAATGTTTGGTGGTGGAGGAGGAGGAGGAGGGGAAAGTGAAGGAGGTGGAGGAGCGGTGAAGAGTAGACGCCGTAGATCGCTCCAGGAAGGACAGGGACATGTCATCGTAGTCAGAATAACCTGCAGGTGAGAAAACACAGATTGTGTTTTTATGATGTGTTGACCAGTGCTACTTCTAACGTCTGTTTATCTTTCTCTAATGTATTTATTGGTGGTGTGTGTATTGGCTGGGGAAATTAAACTCCCCCTTTGAGGATCGATTAAGTACCAGCTTATGTCTCGTCTTAAATATATATGTTTACAATAATCTATACAAATGGACTGGTCATTCACTGACAACATACTATACACAACACCTGAACTAAACGTACAGCGCTGCTTGGATTCACAACAGCAGGAGCCCTCGGAGAAACATTAAGATACAACACCTGAACTAAACGTACAGCGCTGCTTGGATTCACAACAGCAGGAGCCCTCGGAGAAACATTAAGATACAACACCTGAACTAAACGTACAGCGCTGCTTGGATTCACAACAGCAGGAGCCCTCAGAGAAACATTAAGATACAACACCTGAACTAAACGTACAGCGCTGCTTGGATTCACAACAGCAGGAGCCCTCGGAGAAACATTAAGATACAACACCTGAACTAAACGTACAGCGCTGCTTGGATTCACAACAGCAGGAGCCCTCGGAGAAACATTAAGATACAGCACCTGAACTAAACGTACAGCGCTGCTTGGATTCACAACAGCAGGAGCCCTCGGAGAAACATTAAGATACAACACCTGAACTAAACGTACAGCGCTGCTTGGATTCACAACAGCAGGAGCCCTCGGAGAAACATTAAGATACAGCACCTGAACTAAACGTACAGCGCTGCTTGGATTCACAACAGCAGGAGCCCTCGGAGAAACATTAAGATACAACACCTTAACTAAACGTACAGCGCTGCTTGGATTCACAACAGCATGAGCCCTCGGAGAAACATTAAGATACAACACCTGAACTAAACGTACAGCGCTGCTTGGATTCACAACAGCAGGAGCCCTCGGAGAAACATTAAGATACAACACCTGAACTAAACGTACAGCGCTGCTTGGATTCACAACAGCAGGAGCCCTCGGAGAAACATTAAGATACAACACCTGAACTAAACGTACAGCGCTGCTTGGATTCACAACAGCAGGAGCCCTCGGAGAAACATTAAGATACAACACCTGAACTAAACGTACAGCGCTGCTTGGATTCACAACAGCAGGAGCCCTCGGAGAAACATTAAGATACAACACCTGAACTAAACGTACAGCGCTGCTTGGATTCACAACAGCAGGAGCCCTCGGAGAAACATTAAGATACAACACCTGAACTAAACGTACAGCGCTGCTTGGATTCACAACAGCAGGAGCCCTCGGAGAAACATTAAGATACAACACCTGAACTAAACGTACAGCGCTGCTTGGATTCACAACAGCAGGAGCCCTCGGAGAAACATTAAGATACAACACCTGAACTAAACGTAAAGCGCTGCTTGGATTCACAACAGCAGGAGCCCTCAGAGAAACATTAAGATACAACACCTGAACTAAACGTACAGCGCTGCTTGGATTCACAACAGCAGGAGCCCTCGGAGAAACATTAAGATACAACACCTGAACTAAACGTACAGCGCTGCTTGGATTCACAACAGCAGGAGCCCTCGGAGAAACATTAAGATACAGCACCTGAACTAAACGTACAGCGCTGCTTGGATTCACAACAGCAGGAGCCCTCGGAGAAACATTAAGATACAACACCTGAACTAAACGTACAGCGCTGCTTGGATTCACAACAGCAGGAGCCCTCGGAGAAACATTAAGATACAACACCTGAACTAAACGTACAACGCTGCTTGGATTCACAACAGCAGGAGCCCTCGGAGAAACATTAAGATACAACACCTGAACTAAACGTACAGCGCTGCTTGGATTCACAACAGCAGGAGCCCTCGGAGAAACATTAAGATACAACACCTGAACTAAACGTACAGCGCTGCTTGGATTCACAACAGCAGGAGCCCTCGGAGAAACATTAAGATACAACACCTGAACTAAATGTACAGCGCTGCTTGGATTCACAACAGCAGGAGCCCTCGGAGAAACATTAAGATACAACACCTGAACTAAACGTACAGCGCTGCTTGGATTCACAACAGCAGGAGCCCTCGGAGAAACATTAAGATACAACACCTGAACTAAACGTACAGCGCTGCTTGGATTCACAACAGCAGGAGCCCTCGGAGAAACATTAAGATACAACACCTGAACTAAACGTACAGCGCTGCTTGGATTCACAACAGCAGGAGAAACATTAAGATACAACACCTGAACTAAACGTACAGTGCTGCTTGGATTTCCTCTTCTTTTTCTTCTTCTTCTTCTGTTTCAGTTTGAAGTGGTCCTTCTCTTTCCTGTCCCTCCGCTCTTTATCCTTGTCCTTCTTTTTTCCTAAAGAAAAAAAGAAAAAAGAAAAGCAGAACATTATTTAATCACCAACTGATTTGCGGGAACAACGGAGAAATTGTATTTACTACAACTGCTAAGAAGAGTACTAGAACACAATCTCACCGATCACCTGGGATTTCTCCTCCAGTTTCACCTTCTTCTCAATCTTCATTAACCCTGTAGAAGGAGTCATGTATGTAATGCGATCACAATTCTCTGCAGCTAACTGTGTTGATTTAATGTGCGACCCAAATGGCACCCTATTCCCTATATAGTGCACTACTTTGGATCGTTTATTTTATTTTTCCCTCTGTCGTATTTCATGTGTTTTTCTTCTCATCTATATCACTACCTCATTGTGTGTTGTTGGGAAAGAGCTGGCCAGTTAATCACGTCACTGGGCTGTTTTACACCTGCTGTATCCTGCCCTGCCACTAACCTGGCTCCAGGACTTACAGCCCCTCAGGAAGCCTCACTGCCCTGCCACTAACCTGGCTCCAGTCCTTACAGCCCCTCAGGAAGGCCCACTGCCCTGCCACTAACCTGGCTCCAGGTGCTTGTCCTTATCGATCACCTTCTTCAGGATCTTGTCGTGGAGGGACTCGAAGCTCTTCTCCTGAGGCGGGGGAGGGAGAGACAGCTCTGTGCTGTCAGAGCTCATGGAGGCAGAGGAGCGTTTCTTCCTGTTCAACCTGGGAGGTTTCAGACAGCTTCCCAGTCCAGTACAGTCCAGTTGGAACATATGGCCCGGAGGGGACAGTGCTGCAGGACAGAGGAGACAGTATAAAACATATGGCCCTGAGGGGACAGAGGAGACAGTATAAAATATAGGGCCCTGAGGGTACCGAGCAGACAGTATAAAACATATGGCCCTGTGGGGACAGAGGAGACGGTATAAAACATATGGCCCTGAGGGGACAGGGGAGACAGTATAAAACATATGGCCCTGAGGGGACAGGGGAGACAGTATAAAACATATGGCCCTGAGGGGACAGGGGAGACAGTATAAAACATATGGCCCTGAGGGGACAGAGGAGACGGTATAAAACATATGGCCCTGAGGGGACAGAGGAGACGGTATAAAACATATGGCCCCGAGGGGACAGAGGAGACGGTATAAAACATATGGCCCCGAGGGGACAGAGGAGACAGTATAAAACACACGGCCCTGAGGGGACAGAGGAGACTGTATAAAACATATGGCCCTGAGGGGACAGAGGAGACGGTATAAAACATACGGCCCTGAGGGGACAGAGGAGACTGTATAAAACATATGGCCCTGAGGGGACAGAGGAGACTGTATAAAACATATGGCCCTGAGGGGACAGAGGAGACGGTATAAAACATATGGCCCTGAGGGGACAGAGGAGACTGTATAAAACATATGGCCCTGAGGGGACTGTATAAAACATATGGCCCTGAGAGGACAGAGGAGACAGTATAAAACATATGGCCCTCGGGGGACAGAGGAGACGGTATAAAACATATGGCCCTCGGGGGACAGAGGAGACGGTATAAAACATTTGGCCCTGAGGGGACAGAGGAGACAGTATAAAACATTTGGCCCTGAGGGGACAGAGGAGACTGTATAAAACATATGGCCCTGAGGGGACAGAGGAGACAGTATAAAACATATGGCCCTCGGGGGACAGAGGAGACGGTATAAAACATATGGCCCTCGGGGGACAGAGGAGACGGTATAAAACATTTGGCCCTGAGGGGACAGAGGAGACAGTATAAAACATTTGGCCCTGAGGGGACAGAGGAGACTGTATAAAACATATGGCCCTGAGGGGACAGAGGAGACTGTATAAAACATTTGGCCCTGAGGGGACAGAGGAGACTGTATAAAACATATGGCCCTGAGGGGACAGAGGAGACGGTATAAAACATATGGCCCTGAGGGGACAGAGGAGACTGTATAAAACATATGGCCCTGAGGGGACAGAGGAGACAGTATAAAACATTTGGCCCTGAGGGGACAGAGGAGACTGTATAAAACATATGGCCCTGAGGGGACAGAGGAGACGGTATAAAACATATGGCCCTGAAGGGACAGAGGAGACTGTATAAAACATATGGCCCTGAGGGGACAGAGGAGACTGTATAAAACATATGGCCCTGAGGGGACTGTATAAAACATATGGCCCTGAGGGGATAGTATAAAACATATGGCCCTGAAGGGACAGCACTGAGGGACAGAGGGGGGTGAGAGAGAGTATAAGGTTGGGCTCTGGACAAAAGTAGTGCACTATATAGGGAATAGGGTGCCATTTGGGATAAACAGCCTAAAACAATTTGGTGAATTTGTGTATTCAAGTTACATCCAACTAACTGTGTTTTCAAATGAATCAAATCTAAATCCATACACGATGAGGTGGAGACAGTCCTGCGTCTCTTTGTGTTGTCAGGGACCTCCAGCAGGGTGGTGGTGGGCATGGAGGCTGAGGTGGCCCGGGTACGACCAGCCCTGTCTGGGGAGCCTGGCAGCTCAGAGTCCTGGAGGTCCTTGTCAGCGTTGTGGTAATACTTGAGGTGGTAGTCCAGCAGCTTGGCTTTGCGGAAGGCCTTGGAGCACCCAGGGATCTTACACTTGTAGAGGTCCAGGTCGTTGGGAGACGTTGGGTCATCACACCGCTTGGTGTTCATGACTGAGAGAGTGAGAGGTGACACACAGAGGAGAGAGAGAGAGAGAGAGGTGACACACAGAGGAGAGAGAGAGAGAGAGGTGACAAACAGAGGAGAGAGAGAGGTGACACACAGAGGAGAGAGAGAGAAAGAGGTGACAGAGGGGAGAGAGAGAGAAAGAGGTGTCACAGAGGAGAGAGAGAGAGAGAGGTGACACACAGAGGAGAGAGAGAGGTGACACACAGAGGAGAGAGAGAGAGAGGTGACACACAGAGGAGAGAGAGAGAGAGGTGACACACAGAGGAGAGAGAGAGAGGTGACACACAGAGGAGAGAGAGAGAGGTGACACACAGAGGAGAGAGAGAGAGGTGACACACAGAGGAGAGAGAGGTGACACACAGAGGAGAGAGAGAGGTGACACAGAGGAGAGAGAGATGTGACACAGAGGAGAGAGAGAGGTGACACAGAGGAGAGAGAGGTGACACAGAGGAGAGCGAGAGGTGACACACAGAGAGAGAGGTGACACAGAGGAGAGAGAGAAGTGACACACAGAAAGAGAGGTGACACACAGAGAGGTGACACACAGAGAGAGAGATGACACACAGAGAGAGAGAGAGAGAGAGAGAGAGAGAGGTGACACAGAGCGAGAGGTGACACAGAGGAGAGAGAGAGGTGACACACAGAGGAGATAGAGAGAGGTGACACACAGAGAGAGAGAGAGAGGTGACACACAGAGAGAGAGAGAGAGTGAGGTGACACACAGAGGAGAGAGAGATAGAGTGAGGTGACACACAGAGGAGAGAGAGAGAGAGTGAGGAATGTTTTTCTGGATTATCAAGTCTCTCAGTCCAGTACATGACTCCCTTTTTGTTCAAGCTGGGCTGAAGAGCGTTCGAGTATGCTTTCATTCTATCGGACAGAGAGGACTCGGTAAAGATCGACTTCTTACCGGAACATGAATAATAATTGCAGTAAGCCTTGAAGGAAATGAAAAGTAATGGTTAAAAGTAATACAATCAAAGTAAAATAATCTGGAATAAGCCTGAGGAGAAAACCTACTTGGCTCCCTGGTGTGCTTGTTTAGTTTAGGGCTCCTGATAGTACTACTCCTCCCAGCGGCTTCAAATCAAACAGAAACACAGATGGATTAGGACATTATCGAACATACATTATACTGTACAATGTCTGACCCTAATGGCACCCTACTCCCCTATAAAGTACACTACTTTAGCGCACTTTGTAGGGAATAGGGGGCCATTTGAGATGCTGCAGTTGAGAATAAATAACTCCCCATGTCAAGCATTACCTGCAGCTAAGGGTGGGAATTTGTCTGCCACTGCCGTATGATTGGCTGATGGCCCGTCAGTCAGCTGGTCTGTGTGTGTGATTGGTGGATGAGATGGTGTGAGGATGGAGGCAGCAGATGAAGGTGTAGGTGGTATGCCAACACAGTAGTTGTGGAGGGTCGATGACTCTGCCCTCTCCACAGAGTTTGTCACTTGATCTAAAGGAGGACAATCACACACAGAATAGATTCAGGGTTGTTTTCCTGGTTGTTCATGGTTTTTTCTTGGTCAGGGTTGTATTCATTAGTGCACACTGTAGCAAAACGTTTTGTCACGCAAAATTAACACAAGCGTTTCTTATTTGACAAGTTCAGCTAGTTTCCTCCCTGTTTCGGCCCATTTGGTTCCGTTTGGTTCCTAGTTAATATGACCCAGGTCACGAAGGTAGCCAGGAAGAACTCTGATCCCTCGAGGATGCACTCACCCTCTGGAGAGGAGGAGGGGTCTTTGTGAGATGTGTTGTGCTCCCTCCCATGGGGTGAGAGGTCAGGGCACTGGGTGGTGGTGGGGTGAGAGGTCACGCTGGGGTCAGAGTTTATATCAGGGCTGACGCTGGCCAGGCGCTGGGAGCGTCTCCTCCTCTGGCTCTGTTCTGAGCTCCTGGGGGAGCCTGGAGGAACCGCCTCACCATGCCCTGTTGGAGAGGAAGCACAGACACGTCACAACAACCAAATGACCCACTAAGAATCATCATGGAAAATAGTTTTGTGCTGACAGTGATCACAGCCCGAGCTCCCCAAGTCTTACTTCTGTTGGCTTCTGAGAATATGAAATATACTAATTCATGTCACTGAGGGAGAGAGCTTAATGTATAACGTTTACATGATGTCAGGATATGTTATTGTTAGCCATTAGGGATCCTATGGGTGGGATCCTCTGGGATGAGAAGAGACACAGACTGGTACCAATCACCATGACAGCCTTGAGTTGGGGAGGAGTGAGCACTTTGGGGTAGCGGTCAGGTCAGACGAAGTGAGGAAGAACAGATATCACAAAGGTTCTGTCTAGCAACAGAGATGCATTGGCTGTTTAGAGGTGTAGGAGTAGACTCAGCATAGGAGAAAGGATTAAATATCAGAGCTTGTGTGAACAATGTCTTTGACTAATGCAGCTGTATTGATCCTCTGGGAAAAGAGTCCGTCGAGTTTTCACTGTGAGAATTAGAACCTAACACTTCTGAGGCAATTCGGGTTTTTTTTTCGCCAAACATTTTCCAAAAACTGTATACATAAAGTTCATATTTGTAACACCACTTGTGTCTAAGACTATACCCTACTTTGAGTTAGTTAGTGGAAGTGCTTTTTCCACTCTGATCCTGTCCCTCAGCAGACCGACCTGAGGTAGCCATGTCTGGGCAGCTGTGTCTGGGGGAGGGACTCAGCATGGACTCTGGGGCTGACATGGTGTCCTCTCCAGCAGACAGAGTAGTGATGGAGCACGGCGGCCTGGACGCTCTCTGCTTCTGGCTGCTGTTAACCATGACAAATGGGTTCTTCATTATTTAACAAATTATTATACAAATAGCAACAAAAATATGAATTACAAGTACAACTTACAATTACATTATTAATGACAAATGATTACCTGATTACAATACACTATAAATATACCAATAACCCACAGATTTCCTAGGGCACTGAAAGCCAATAGCTATCGTGTCAAAAGCTACCTGTTGGACTCCCCAGAGTGGTGCTTCAGACGCCTGTTCCGACACTTGGCTGGAGAGCCCGTCGCAGAGGACCCAGTCTGTCTCTGGGACTGCCCCTGTACGGAATCATGGTCTGCTGTTCTTGGTACCTTCTGGAAGAATACAGAGAGGAATACAGTGGGATTGCTGTCATGAATTGACTCTTAGGCTTAAGTCCCAAATGGGATCCTATTCCATATTTAGTGCATAACTTTTGTTATGGGCTCTGGTCCAAAGCAGTGCAATATATAGGGAATAGGGTGTCATTTGGTACACAGCCTTAGAAAAACAAATACTATGGAGCAAAGTCTGTCTTTTAAGTTATTTTATTTGTTTGTGTGTGTGTATATACAGCATATATATACTGTATATATATATATACTGTATATATATATATATATATACTGTATATATATATATATATATATATACACTGTATATATACACTGCTCAAAAAAATAAAGGGAACACTTAAACAACACAATGTAACTCCAAGTCAATCACACTTCTGTGAAATCAAACTGTCCACTTAGGAAGCAACACTGATTGACAATAAATTTCACATGCTGTTGTGCAAATGGAATAGACAAAAGGTGGAAATTATAGGCAATTAGCAAGACACCCCCCAAAACAGGAGTGATTCTGCAGGTGGTGACCACAGACCACTTCTCAGTTCCTATGCTTCCTGGCTGATGTTTTGGTCACTTTTGAATGCTGGCGGTGCTCTCACTCTAGTGGTAGCATGAGACGGAGTCTACAACCCACACAAGTGGCTCAGGTAGTGCCAGGTAGTACCTCTGCCTTAGTGCAAGGAGGTGCACTGCCAGCGCCCTGCAAAATGACCTCCAGCAGGCCACAAATGTGCATGTGTCTGCTCAAACGGTCAGAAACAGACTCCATGAGGGTGGTATGAGGGCCCGACGTCCACAGGTGGGGCTTGTGCTTACAGCCCAACACCGTGCAGGACGTTTGGCATTTGCCAGAGAACACCAAGATTGGCAAATTCGCCACTGGCGCCCTGTGCTCTTCACAGATGAAAGCAGGTTCACACTGAGCACATGTGACAGACGTGACAGAGTCTGGAGACGCCGTGGAGAACGTTCTGCTGCCTGCAACATCCTCCAGCATGACCGGTTTGGCGATGGGTCAGTCATGGTGTGGGGTGGCATTTCTTTGTGGGGCCGCACAGCCCTCAATGTGCTCGCCAGAGGTAGCCTGACTGCCAATAGGTACCGAGATGAGATCCTCAGACCCCTTGTGAGACCATATGCTGACACATGCACATTTGTGGCCTGCTGGAGGTCATTTTGCAGGGCGTTGGCAGTGCACCTCCTTGCACAAAGGCGGAGGTAGCGGTCCTGCTGCTGGGTTGTTGCCCTCCTACGGCCTCCTCCACGTCTCCTGATGTACTGGCCTGTCTCCTGGTAGCGCCTCCATGCTCTGGACACTACGCTGACAGACACAGCAAACCTTTTTGCCACAGCTCGCATTGATGTGCCATCCTGGATGAACTGCACTACCTGAGCCACTTGTGTGGGTTGTAGACTCCGTCTCATGCTACCACTAGAGTGAGAGCACCGCCAGCATTCAAAAGTGACCAAAACATCAGCCAGGAAGCATAGGAACTGAGAAGTGGTCTGTGGTCACCACCTGCAGAATCACTCCTTTTTTGGGGGTGTCTTGCTAATTGCCTATAATTTCCACCTTTTGTCTATTCCATTTGCACAACAGCATGTGCAATTTATTGTCAATCAGTGTTGCTTCCTAAGTGGACAGTTTGATTTCACAGAAGTGTGATTGACCTGGAGTTACATTGTGTTGTTTAAGTGTTCCCTTTATTTTTTTGAGCAGTGTATATATATCTGCACTACAGTGAGTGTCTAATTGGTACCTGTTGATGGGACATTATCTGCACTACAGTGAGTGACTAGCTGGTACCTGTTGTTGGGACATTATCTGCACTACATTGAGTGACTAGCTGGTACCTGTTGTTGGGACATTATCTGAACTACATTGAGTGACTAGCTGGTACCTGTTGTTGGGACATTATCTGCACTACAGTAAGTGACTAGCTGGTACCTGTTGTTGGGACATTATCTGCACTACAGTGAGTGACTAGCTGGTACCTATTGTTGGGACATTATCTGCACTCAAGTGAGTGACTAGCTGGTACATGTTGTTGGGACATTATCTGCACTACAGTGAGTGACTAGCTGGTACCTGTTGTTGGGACATTATCTGCACTACAGTGAGTGACTAGCTGGTACCTGTTGTTGGGACATTATCTGCACTACAGTGAGTTACTAGCTGGTACCTGTTGTTGGGAAGTCACTGGGACCTCTGTCTGCTCCTTCTTACAGTCAGCATCATCTTCATGGGATTCTGAAGGCAGAGGGAGAAGAATATAACGGGTCCATTTACAGGTCGGAACGCCACACACAATGGCTGTCCCAAATGGCACCCTGTATCCTCTATAGTGTACTACCTTTGACCCAGTCCCTGGTCAAAAGTAGTGCCCTATAAAGGGACTAGGGCGCTATTTTGGAGACACATTGTACATGTGATGGTTAACTAAGAAGGAGGGCACTGGGGTGAAATATTACCTGTGGTTTTACAGGCATGGACCCACTGGGATGAAATATGACCTGTGGTTTTACAGGCCCCGACCCACTGGGATGAAATATGACCTGTGGTTTTACAGGCCCCGACTCACTGGGATAAAATATTACCTGTGGTTTTACAGGCCCCGACCCACTGGGATGAAATATGACCTGTGGTTTTACAGGCCTGGACACACTGGGATGAAATATGACCTGTGGTTTTACAGGCCCCGACCCACTGGGATGAAATATGACCTGTGGTTTTACAGGCCCCGACAAAATGGGGTGAAATATGACCTGTGGTTTTACAGGCCCCGACTCACTGGGGTGAAATATGACCTGTGGTTTTACAGGCCCCGACCCACTGGGATGAAATATGACCTGTGGTTTTACAGGCCTGGACCCTCTGAGTTGAATAACATGCTATCTTGTCCATTTCTCCTTCTCTTAGATTTCATGTCTTGCTGCTCTGAGGGGGGCTTGGTTTCTTCTTCATCACCACAGCGTCTTAGTTATCATCACCACGGCGTCTTAGTTATCATTGGAGAGGTTGAGAGTAAAGAATCTTAAAAGAATCATAACATCTAAATGATACCACTAATCCATATCACTGCTGTATAATACTAACATACAGTATTAGCTGCATGAGAACAGGCACTGAGAAATGATCATTCATTTTTAAAGGGCCTGCTAATTTTAAACCCAACTGTGTCCCAAATGGCACCCTATTCCCTACAATGTGCACTACTTTTGACCAGGGACCATACGGCTCTGGTCAAAAGTAGTGCACTACATAGGGAGCCATTTTTGGAAATACCCACAGTGTGCATGTATCTGGTGGGGTGAGGGAAGGAGAGGACTCAAGTTACCCAGTTTATCAGAGTCGGACTGATCCTGCAACTCTTCATCCAGCTCTTCTTGACCATCCTCATCGTCAGACTTCCCTCCGTGAGGGTCGTCCCTGACCTTGTTGCTGTTGGCACTGGTACGAGGCGTACTGCTTCCTTTGCTCTTGGCTGCAGCCGAGGCAGCTTTCACCAGGGCTATCCAGTCCTGTTGGAGAAGAGAGACTTGTTTTTCCTCCTCCGCTGTTTTCTATTGTGTTTTGTTGTGCATTGTCCTTGTTGTTTGAAAAGCTCTTTAAATCCAATGTATCCATATTTTGTTATTAAACGTAGTATTAGAGACTGGTGGTTAGATAAATGCATCTATTCTATAGGCTGCTGCTGTAAGTTAGTTAGTGTGCGTCCCAAATTGAACCCTATTACCTATATAGGAAATAAATCAAAAGGTATTTGTCACATACACGTGTAAGGCAGATGTTATTGCGGTTCATAGCGAAATGCTTGTGTTTCTAGCTCAAACAGTGCAGTAATATCTAACAAGTAATATCTAAACAAAATACACAATCTAAAGTAAAAGGAATGGAATTAAAAAGAAACATTTGGACGAGCAATGTCAGAGCGGCAAATACTAAGATACAGTAGAAAAGGATAGAATTCAGTATATAGATATGAGATGAGTAATGCAAAATATGTCAACGTTAATTAAAGTGACTAGTTCCAATTATTAAAGTGACCAGTGATTCCAAGTCTATGTATATAGGGCAGCAGCCTCTAGTTAGGGTGCCATTTGGGAGTCTGACTTAGTGTGTGGGGAAGTAACAGGCTTAACCGTGACTAAACAGATCATCTAGGTGTAAGACTAGGTCACGACCTTGGTCGGTGAGAAAATAGTAAGCCTCAATAGTAAAGAAATCAATATATTTAGCCGATAGGGACTTGTGTTTGACCTATTAGCTACTACTTTCCAAGTGTACTGCTGCACATTAAAAGTAAAAAATTCTAAAGTAAAATAAATGATTAAGTAGTAATTAAGATTAGACTCTGGTCTCCTTAAGTGTCTGCTGGTTGGAACAAGGGAGATGCCAGCAAGTCTATCCTGCCAAGACTGTGGGAATCAGCCTTCGCATTAAATCCAGCAATTCCCTGTTGCCCTTTACCTTCTGAAAAAGAGGGAGAAGTGAAATAGAAAATTATGGTATCCTACACTGTCTACAACAGACTTTCAGGAATTTTAACTTGCCTTCTATTAAAATCAGTAAATCTAAAAATGCCAGACCCCTAACGATAACCGCCAGACCCCTAGCGATAACCGCCAGACCCCTAGCGATAACCGCCAGACCCCTAGCGATAAGGCCAGACCCCTAGCGATAAGGCCAGACCCCTAGCGATAAGGCCAGACCCCTAGCGATAAGGCCAGACTCTTACTAATCTACATGTTCCTTACTTCTATTGGAGGAATGCTATCCAGGCCATCATTGTAAATAAGAATTTGTTCTTAACTGACTTGCCTTGTTAAGAAAGGTTAAATTGACAAAGAAACATATTTGTTTTTTTAAATATGCTCATGCTGATTCCAGAAGTGATTGTATGATCATGTGACCAGCTCACCTGTCCTTTTGCATCATGGGGCATAGATTTGATATGAATTTTTTTCACACAGCGAATAACTCCATCATAAAACTGCACCGTGTAGATACCTAGAATTTAACAAAGACACTTCAGTTGGGACGGACACAATTGCATGTCATTGTGTTATGTGTATTGGCCATACGACCTGCTCCTGCTTTAGAAATAGTTAGTGATAAATACCCTCTTTGTTTACAGATTCAATCTTTGCAGGATAGTAGCGACAATCTGTCCATCGCGCAAGCACCTCTTCACCATCTCTCAATTCCTGCAAAACAAGTCAAGCCAAACAAACCTCCATTACTCTAAATATGTATTTAACAAACACGTGCCATGAGAGACGAAAGTTTGAAATTATACTGAACAAAAATATAAACGCAACATGTAAAAGTGTTGGTTCCATGCTTCATGAGCTGAAATAAAAGATCCTTGAAATTTGAGAGTGGGGGGGGCGGGGCGGTGCTTAGGAGTATTTCTGTCTGTAATAAAGCCCTTTTGTGGGATAAACTAATTCTGATTGGCTGGGCCTGGCTCCCAAGTGGGTAGGCCTTTCTATGAACTGTAACTCCGTAAAATCTTTTTAATTGTTGCATGTTACATGTATATTTTTGTCCAGTATAGATACTGTAGAAGCACTAAATGTTGTTGTCTGATTAAGGATGTAAGGAATTGCTTGTAAGGTTGAAAGTGTAGCTTGAATATTAAAGGCCCAGTGATATAAAAAACGTGATTTCTTGTGTGTTAAATACATTTCCACACTGAGGTTGGAATAATACTTTGAAATTTTGAAAAATACATTTTAGTGTAAGTGCTGTTTGAAAAGGCCACCTGAAATTTCAGCCTTTTTTGGTGAGATGGAGTTTTGGCCTGTCTGGTGACATCAAATGGCTGTAAATTAGTTAATTGACCGATAGAAAGTTCCAAACCTCTCTGCCAATAACAGCTAGTTTTAAGTTTCCCCCTCCCCATTCAGACCACTCCCAGACAGTCCTAGCAAAATTTTCACTTGAGAAATTGATCTTTGCTAAAAAGTTATTTTTGGATAATTTTGATTGAAAACAATCACAGTAAGGTACTAAATTATTTAATATTTAGATAAAAATGGCTGCATTTGTAACACAAAAAGCTCAAAGATAAATGTTACAAACATATGACAGGAACAGAAAGAGCCAAAAGCTTGAATGACACAGAATGAGCCCCTTTAGACCACAGAATAGCACTGCAGTATGGAAATGCCTAAACTCTGGTATAGCTATGTCAGATTCAGTTATGCCTCAACAAAAATGATCTGATGGTTTTGACCAAAGCTGTGTTATGTGAAGAACCCAAACAGTGAGACAAGGAGTTAATAATTCAGCCAAATCACTGCAACATGAGACACAGGGAATGTATGTATACTTGTCTCGGCTGCGGTAACTCTGTTTGGTCCTCTGTGCTCTCTGTACATCCAGGAAGCTCATCAAGGCGAGATGCTGACATCTCGCTGAGTCTCTCCTGGTAGAAATATTTATAAGATATAAGGCATAAACAATTTGTTATTTATTTTAAAACGATAGTTCACTCAGAATCGATATGTTACTACTATCCATCTATCACTCATCCGATTGATTGCGCACACTCAACCATCTACAACAAAACTCCTCATGAGGCAAACTGTCTCGAGCCCAGAGAAAGCTGTTTTGAGTAATTTGCATGCCATATGAGTTTCATCAAATCCATCCATACATTGCAAGCCACAATACATGGTCTGTTGGAGTCTGTGACACTCCCAATTCATATTTTCTCAATTCCTCACATCATCATATCTTCTCAAATGGAGAAGAAGGTCTGAGGGAAGGGACCTTGGACCTTCTCCTCCAATACGGTTGAGAATGCATCAAGGAAATAGGATGCGAGGAATCGTGGAGAGACAAATTGAGAAGTAGTCTGTGGCTGGACAAAAACACCTACAGTCACCTCCCCCTCCTCTTCCTTCAGTCCCTCTTTACGGAGTGTTGGCCTCTCAAGAGGCCGCAGTCGAGTGCTGTCCCAGGCGATCCACTCATCATATCGATGGCTCCAACGATCAAAGTGGACAAGCATCTTTCCCTCATCGAAATCGATGTCCTCAATGCGTGACGAGTACCTAGAAGGTTGTATAAGAAAGAAGACAAGAACAAAATGTCTACTATGTTACATCTGTCATTATGCACATGATTACATAAAGGAACTTGACTGTTACATACCATTTTTGTAGATAGTCTTGAGCTTCAATTCTAGCACCGACTTCAAAAGTGATCCCGGGACGATTAGGTGTCTTCTTGCTCATCTTCACAACGTCTATGTTTCAAGACTGATGATCTGTCTGTCTGTGGCAGCTGAAAACAAAACAAAGGTAATGGATAGACCATGTTAAGCATCCGTCTTTCTCTTTAATGTAAACCACACATACGAGACCCTCTGCAAAGATGAACTATCTGTTCAATTGGCACCATATGGGAAGGTGATTAGCTAGCTAGCTACATGGCTAAAGTAACGGAATGAACAATATTGTCTTGTTGAACTAGCTAGCTAGCATGATAGTTTGCTCACATAGGTCAGCAGTATTCCAGTTGATTCATAAAGCAAAAACGTTTTTTGAATAGATAGCTGACTAGCTAGCTAACATCCTCTCTAGTAAACCAACTGTCTTTCAAACAAGCTGTTCAGACATGCCACTAGCCAAAATAGATTCAGACCCTACGCTTGTTTACAGCTGCATTGGGGTCAGACAGGATTCCTGGTTCAGAAAATGTACCACAATCGAGGGATGAGAAATGCCCAGTACTCAAAATTCTACCATTATAACAACTGTTATACAGAGAAGATAAATGAACTACTCGTTTTTCCATAAAAGTTTCCTTTTAGTCCTCATGATAGGTAGCAGAAGCCACAGCAGCAATTCCACAATGGCAGATGTGGCTACTATTAACAGTCAGTCGTTCAACCTACTCGGTGTAACATTTGGAATAATGGGACAATTCAGAGTACAATGCATTTCTCATCCCTGGATTGAGGTACGTTTTCGAGCCATATTTTGTGCAGGCTCCGCAGTGTCTTGATCTAAACAAGAACCCTTTCCGACCCCAGTGCAACTATAAGCAAGTGCAGGGTCGATAATCTACTGTGACTAAAATGACACCACCACCATACTGACACAACTGGCACATTCTACTCATTAAAACATCATGGCACAATCATTCATAACAGTGCTAGTTAGCTAATTAATCAACTCGTATGTTGAGTTGACTAGCAAACGTCACCACATATTTTCACATCATTCGTTAACTAGCTAGCTAGCTTAATTTACGTACTAGGATAGTTAGCTAGCCTAATTTACTAAACTAGGTAGCTAGCTAGCAGGCTATCGTGGACTAGCTAGCTAGATTATCGCTAGCTAGCTAAAATCACACAAGCGGTTGGTTGGCATGTCGGTTAGCATGTCGGTTATTAAAAGTGGCAAAAGTCAAGTGATAAAACAAGCGTTATATTAACATTTAATGACCGAACAAATAGGATATTAATTTGCAACAAACCGTTTAGCTAGCTGGCCGTTAGTTGTCTGGTACCTAATGCTACAGTAACTAGTTAACTTTGCAATAAGTTAGCTGGCTAACGTTATATTTTTAACTGGGCTAACTAACGTATTACTAACTAACTAAACGATGGTGATATGACAAGGGCAAAGAAAGTTAGATGAATATATGAATGAAATCCATGTATTCCACAGATTAAATGGCAAGCGAACTACTATTTGGGTTAGCTATTAGCTTGTCCGACGATAACGCTAACTTGCTAGCAGCAAGCTAATTTGCCAAGCTCTGCAGAATAGCTAGCCAAAAACTGTTATCCAGTTTCTAGCTATCTGATGGCATACATTCTCATGTATTTTGTGAGTGCATTGTCCTCTTTGGAATGAATTGCAAATAGTTTTACCTTTGCGAACACATTTGGTAAATGATAGTTATTGTTATAAACTCATATCAGTCTTCTTCCCATTCTTCTGCTCAGATATTTACCCTAAATAAAATAGAGGGCGTTCCAACGTAACAACGTAAGCATACACCAGAATCACATGACCTACATTGAAGTACAACATGTCTGCATTGTAAACAGTACTGCAAATATGTCTCTAGAATACAAGACTATCACATAATATTCTGCAATCAACGGTAGCCAGCGTAAGGTCAACACAGGTAAGAGAGAGAGACGTTGACAACTATCTGACATTGCCTGACAGAGACAACGTTGAAGTAAGAGGTCAGATTGAAATAAGGGGGAAACTTTTCCACTGTCTCCTGTTTTCAATGTTAGGATTTTGATAAATCCAAGGAGGTATTTTTGTCAGACACAGGGCAGCAATCTTTACTTGTTTTAAAGTGTTCTCTTCTCTCGTTTGACTAACAATCTTTGTACCCTTTTCTTGTGCAAAACCAAGAAAATGATGATGATGATGATGATGAAGAAGAAGATGCGGACTGCTGCACGATTCAGGTCTCAGTTGTGGAGACTGAAGATGCCTAGCCTCTGTCACAGAAGCTTTGCTGCCATCTCCACTTACAAAGCTGTCATTTTTGACATGTATGGAGTTCTCATTCCGTCACCTGTCAAATTGGCAACAGGTATGTCATATAGGCCACACAATGTGCCCCACAATGTACCACACAAGCCTTGTATAACCCAACATCAAAAATAGGCCATTACGGTAGGCCTACTTATTTCCATTCAACTCCTAATGGAGGAAAGGGCCTAAATACATAGGGGCGGCAGGGAGCCTAGTGGTTAGAGCATTGGACTAGTGACCGAAAGGTTGCAAGATCGAATCCCTAAGCTGACAAGGTACAAATCTGTCGTTCTGCCCCTGAACAAGGCAGTTAACCCACTGTTCCCCGGTAGGCCGTCATTGAAAATAAGAATTTGTTCTTAACTGACTTGCCTAGTTAAATAAAGGTTAAATAACAATAAACATAGAAGTCAATATAGTGCAACATAATATCCTTGGTCTCTTTTTGTCTCTAGTGTTTGAACGACAGAACGGTGTTCCTCTGGGCACGCTGGGCAAGGCCATCAGGACAGGTGGGGAGGTGAACGCGTGGAAGAGGTTCATGCGTGGAGAGATTGGGGCTGAGGAGTTTGTGGAGGCCTTCAGCAGGCAGTGCAGTGAGATAGTGAGCTTATGTCTACTACATCACGACTAGCCATGTCTCTCTGTACCTACAGCCTGTACCCTATGGGCCCTGGTTAAAAGTAGTGCACTAAACTAGGGAATAGGGTGCCATTTGGGATTTTACCCACATCTTCATTCATTATCCCCCTCTGCTGCTCCACCCTCAGGCAGGATGTCCTGTTCCCATTGGCTCATTCTTGTCTGATCTGACCAGTGGGCCAATGACCAGGCCTCTACCCTTCATGATGGAGGCCATTTTGTGTGCTCGCTCCAGGGGCCTGAAGACTGCTGTCCTCAGCAACAACTTCCTCCAGCTGAACGGTGACCCCTTCCTGCCTCTGGACCACTCTCTCTTCGATGTGGTGACTAAGCATTTTATGTTTACATCATCTATGTCCCAAATTGCACCCTATTCCCTATATAGTGCACTACTTTTGTTCAGAGCCCTATGGGAGCCCTATAAGCCCTGGTTAAAAGTAGTACGCTACATAGGAATAGGGTGTCATTTGGGAGACAGCAGACATTATGTAGTAATGATAGTAAAAGTAGCACATAGTAGCTGTGTAACAGTTAGTAGACAATTCTATGTCAAATTTCTGTGTTTGAGTGCAGAAATGGCATTATGAATACAATGCAGACTTCCTCTCTCTCTCTCTCTCTCTCTCTCCCTCTGTCCCCATCTTGCCTCTCACCATCCCTCTTTCACCTCTCTCATTACTCCTCTCTCTCTCTCCCCCCATCTCTGGTTGTAGATAGTTGAGTCGTGTAGGGAGGGCCTCAGTAAGCCAGACCCTAGTATCTACCACCTGTGCCTGAACAGACTGGGTGTCTCTGCCCATGAGGCTGTGTTTCTGGATGACCTGGAGTTAAACGTTAAGGCAGCTGCCCAGCTAGGGATACATGCTATCAAGGTGAGTGAGCCCCATCTCTGCATTCATAACTCCCCCATACCACTCTATCTTGGAGATCTTGTGGTGTACTGTGCAAGTGACTGCAACCTAGTGAATGATCTCGCTGTTTCATTGAGCAGTGTTTCAAGTTCTTCCCCAAGCTTCGTTGTAGTCACCAAACACTAGGGAACATAACCCACAGACTCTGTGACCGAGCCACTGGTGAGTGATAGATATTGTTCTCCAGGTAGGGGACCTTGCAGTGTCAGTGAAGGAGCTGGAAGGGGTGCTGGGGATCCCCCTGTCAGGGTTTGTTCCTGGGCCTGGCTCTGCCCCTTGGGACACAAAGCTCCCTATGGACCAACTCACACAGTACCTGAGGAAGACTCTCCATCTGTCTGACAAAGGTACATCTATCCATTTCATTAAAGAAAAGAAAACCTTGCATACTACTCTTGCCAGTATAACTGTAGTTTAAAAGATTACGTATCGGCCTCTTGGCCTTTGTCAGAGCTTCATCAGAACATATATCCATGTCAAAACTTCTGTCTAGAAATGGATAGAATTGATATTACCTCAGTGTTGTCAGTACAAAGTCCCATAGCCTCTAAAGCCATTGGGGGAAGGGAGGACCAGGACATGTATGTTGATCTATGATGTCTGTTTAGAAAGCTCTCCTATATGATGGTTGCGTCCCAAACGGCACCCTATTCCTAAAAAGGACCCTTGTCAAAAGAAGTAGGAATAAGAAGCCATTCAGGACACACCCTGTGTCTCTATTTACTGTTGTTGATGCTGTCTGTCTCTATATCTGAAACAGACCCTGTTGCTGTCCAACAACTCAGCCCCAGTCAGTCAAACGCCTTATATCACTTGACCACTGGAGGGCGCCATCTCCTCCTGAGGAAACAGCAGAAGACCTCCCGTGCCATGGATACAGAGTACAGGTTGGGTTCCTCCAACTCACCACCTACCAAGCTGTGGGAATTAGATGGGTGTGAGATGGAAGTGATCAGCATCTGGATTGGACATCCGTCTCTTCTATATAGATCACTGTGTCTGTGTCCCAAACGGCCCCATGTTCCCTATATAGTGCACCCTATGGGCCCTGGTCAACAGCAGTGCACTATAGGGAATAGAATGTCATTTGTGACACCATGTGTATTATTAAACTTTTAGTTCAGTTCCAGTTGAAAGAACGTTTCTTCATACATCGCTCTATTCTCTGTACTCCACAGGTTGTTGAAATCTCTCAGTGGATCAGGCATCCCTGTTCCAGAGATCATTGATCTGTGTGAGGACACAAGGTGAGAACGCACACTGCCTGACAGACACACAGAAACATACATAGACTCATGCACGTTACATAGTTCTAGATTCGTTTTTTTTCTTTCTCTGTCCTCTTCCTGTATGTGGTTGTGTTGTCCAGTGTCCTGGGTGCTCCCTTCCTCTTGATGGAGGTCTGTCTAGGTAGGATGTTCAGTGACCCCTCCCTGCCAGGCCTGACCCCTGGGGACAGGAGGGCCTTGTACCAAGCCATGCAACACACACTCTGCCAGATCCACTGTCTAGATACTAGAGCAGTCGGCCTGGAGGACTACGACGAGCCAGGTAATTCATTTATTTAGCAAAGATTGTTTTGTGTCATTCTCTATCTCTCTCTCTCTATTTCCTATCTCTCTCCTTCTCTCTCTTTCCTTCACTCTCTCCATCTTCTCTCTCCCTCTCCTTCTTTCTCCTCTGTAGTGGATTACATGAGGCTTCAGGTACAGTGGTGGACTCAGCAGTACAGGGACAGTGAGACTCTGCCCATCCCAGCCATGGAGAGACTCATACAGTGGCTTCCTCTGCACCTCCCCAAACACCAGAGAACTACGCTGATCCATGGAAGCTTCAGGTATAACACACACACAGCATGTACACATTTACATAATCAGCAGTAATATTTGTATTTGAAAAGTCCTGATTAGGTGTGCATCCCACATGGCACCCTATTCCCCATATAGTGTACTAATCCCATTGATCTGGTAAAAAGTAGTGCACTATGAAGGGAAAAGGGTGCCATTTTGAACACAGCCGCGGTGAAATGAATCCAACCCAAAACCCCCTCTGGTCCATAGACTGGAGAACCTTGTGTTCCACCCAGAGAAGCCAGAGGTGGTTGCGATGATGGACTGGGGCCGTTCCAGACTGGGTGACCCTCTAACAGACCTGACCTTCAGCTGTATGGCTCACTACCTGCCCCAGGACAACCCTCTACTGACAGGTACCGTTATACCACCTAACCGTACTACTGCACCCTACCAGGCCCACAGATATAAAACTCAAATGGCACCCTATTCCCATGCGCCTTGGTCAAAAGTAGTGCACTATATAGGGTGCCATTTGGGATATAGCCTAGAAGTAGTATGCATTTACACTGAACCAAAATATAAACGTAACAGGTAAAGTGTTGGTCCCATGTTTCATGAGCTTGAAATA
>NC_074702.1:36441133-36455088 GCF_029448725.1 Salvelinus fontinalis | reverse complement strand
TCACACACACACACACACACGCACGCACGCACGCACGCACGCACGCACGCACGCACGCACGCACACACACACACACACACACACACACACACACACACACACACACACACACACACACACACAGTGCAGATTCATTTTGCGTGGTTGGGAATCACTACGCCTCATTTTAAGCACACATTCTCCCCGCTGAAGGAAAGAGTCTATGCACCAAAAATAAACATAGAGACAAGGATTACATGTGCAAAGCCTATTCTCTCCCAATGGGTTCACGTATATTGGGGAAGTCACAGGTCTCAGTCACTGCCAGGAGGGCTTACGAAAGGCTGGGGTTACTCATCGAGCTCTGTTGTGATTGGTTACATTAGGCTGTGTGTGTGTGTCTGTGAGAAAGTAAGAGAGAGCAAGAGAGCGAGAGGAACAGCACCCGGATGCAAGAGAAAGAACTTGGTCCCTTGGGAAGCTGCTGGAATTGATGCTATAGGCTGAGGGGAGGGTCTCTTTTCTTCCTCTGTGAAAGGAGGGGGCACTTTAAACCCACTTGTATGCACATAGGATTGTGTCCCCTGACCTCTACTCAGCCAAAGGGCCTGATCCTACATCCTTGCAGAGACAATAGTAGTAGGTGCAAGGCAAGGTGAGCCACCAGGGCCCTGGGTTCCTCTGTAACATGTAGACATGAGGGGGATACAATACATTTCTATCTCAAATAAAAAATCAAATTACATTTTGTTTGTCCCATTTGCCGAATACAACAGGTGTTTCACCTTACAGTGAATTTCTTACTTACAAGCCCTTAACCAACATTGCAGTTTTAAGAAAAATAAGTGTTAAGAAAGTATTTACTAAAATAAACTCAAGTAAAAAAATAAAGAAATACCTGTCCTTACTCCTATAATGTTGAAATAAGTGTTCACATTCAACAAATACAGCAAATGTCATTACAATCCACCAGGGCCCTGTGTCCCTCTGTTCACAGTGGTAATAGACAGACATAGGGAGGGCACTGGCAGTAACTATTATACACTTCTGCCTGTCCTGTTGCAGGGTGGAAATATAAAGGGGATTCTATCTCCTAGTTGAGAACAATGGGTCAAGCACAACAAATACAGCATCTAACATTACAATCCATGAACGTCTTTGTTGTACTGCATTGCCCACCTACAATAACAATTACAATTCCATCCAAAATATGGATTACAATAAAATTTAAATAAATACTGCTAGCAATGTGTAGTTACTGTTTATCATAGTATGAAGTTCCAATGTGTTAAATAATTCAATGTATAAATCTTTAATAGAGGTGAGAATCAGTGGAAAGGTCATTGGAGAAACTTGCCAGGAACCCCTCAGTGACATCTACAAAAAAAGAGTGAGAAAGAAGGGGGAACAAATATCCTTTGACTTAACACACTGAATGACTAGCATAGCCCCCTACCCTCCAGTCACAGCTATACAGCTCTCCTATATAAACCTAAGCAGCTTCTAGTTTGGTGCCAACGTCTATCAAACTGCTCAACTCTTGAAGTATTTATTTATTTGTATTGTAAATATGCATATATATATATATATATAACTGTCTTGCCATGATAAATAAAGGTTAAAAAAAAAATATATATATATATATCCTATGATTGCATATAATGCTTCCAATCCTTTATACTGTACATGTTTTGTGTTCTATGTTGTTATGTCTTGTATGTAGCAATCCATCAACACACATGACGTTCCCTCTCAGGAAATAAAAGACATTTTGATTTTGACTTTGAGTAATAAGATTTATATAGGGTCTCCAATGTCATAAAGTAGAGTACCTAAGTGCAGTATGTCTTTATGAAATATAGAAATATTTACACTACCTACTGGATGTGTACGTCATTACACTCACGCTACAATTAATGACTTAAACCACCCAGTTACTCAACCCTGCACCTTAGAGGCTCCCTATGTACGTAGACATGGAATCACGGGTCACTTTAATAATGGAACACTAGTCACTTAATAATATTCATGCTAATAATGTTTATATACTGCTTTACTCGTCTCATATGTATATACTGTATTCTATTCTACTGGATTTTAGTCTATGCCACTCTGACATTGCTCGTTTAAATATTTATATATTTCTTAATTCCATTCTTTTACTTTTAGATGTTATGTATTGTTGCATTGAGCTATAGCTCGTCACTGCTAGATACTACTGCACTGTTGGAGTTAGGTACACAAGCCTTTCACTACACCCGCAATAACATCTGCTAAGTATGTGCATGTGACCCATAAAATGAGATTTGATTTGATTTTAATAATAGAGCTATGTTCAGGAAATACATGTTATTTTTGACTTCCTACTTTCTGGAGACAGAAATACTGAGGGCTCAATTGAATGGAACCGGTGTAGTTATTTTTCCCAATGGTCAAATAAAAACACAGAATGGTTTAGAGTGACTAGCTCTACCTCCTCTCACTACTCTAAGGAACATTGACACAAATGCCCTTAAAATATGTAGGGGGAAATAGTTAAGTGGATATTTGGTTAAACATACTATTCTTGTGATTTAGTCTATTGTTCTAAATCTGATGAAAATAAAATGACTTCAACAACAGTATTAGCAAGCCATATATGCCATGTAACTGCCTGTACCTACAGTATACACCTGTCGCTGTTAATAAATAAGTCATATTCACTTGTACTATATCATTCTGCCTGTGTAAGTATAAATACAAGCAACATATTCAAGGTCATCAACATAATATCAAATACACTTAAATAGGATGTAATTCTTCTGACTAGCCAACCCTTTTCAGAGTTGGTGTCTTACAATACTGCTAGCGCAGTGTCACTTCTGACAACTCAGATGCAAAAGTCTCTACAAATATCCTTTCTTTGTAAAGCTGCTTAGACAACAATGTCAGACTAGCCGACGGCCCCTTTTGTGTATTGAACCTTATTGTTAGGCTCAACACCACGGCTTAAAGTGTTGGTCATCCAGCCCTACAACATGAGTCTGTTCCGTTGTTGGACCGACTGACGCCCTGCAAAGACTCAATGACAAACACATTTGTGCACAAATATCCTAACCTGTGAAGAATTACATTTCCACGAGATGAGAGATAGTTCATCACACCAGCATCAACTATACAGTATGTTCCAGAATATTCTAAAGATATTGATAACTGTAGATATTCTTAGAAATGGAAATGCAATGAAACGGCCATGTTGCTCTGTCTTTATCACATTAGATCAACCCTGAAACGGCCATGTTGCTCTGTCTTTATCACATTAGATCAACCCTGAAACGGCCATGTTGCTCTGTCTTTATCACATTAGATCAACCCTGAAATGGCCATGTTGCTCTGTCTTTATCACATTAGATGAACCCTGAAACGGCCATGTTGCTCTGTCTTTATCACATTAGATCAACCCTGAAACGGCCATGTTTCTCTGTCTTTATCACATTAGATAAACCCTGAAACGGCCATGTTTCTCTGT
Source organism: Salvelinus fontinalis (assembly GCF_029448725.1). Classification (NCBI taxonomy): domain Eukaryota; kingdom Metazoa; phylum Chordata; class Actinopteri; order Salmoniformes; family Salmonidae; genus Salvelinus; species Salvelinus fontinalis. The sequence continues at coordinate 36,451,601 of NC_074702.1, read as the reverse complement.
CTTTATCACATTAGATCAACCCTGAAACGGCCATGTTTCTCTGTCTTTATCACATTAGATCAACCCTGAAATGGCCATGTTGCTCTGTCTTTATCACATTAGATCAACCCTGAAACGGCCATGTTTCTCTCTTTATCACATTAGATCAACCCTGAAACGGCCATGTTTCTCTGTCTTTATGACATTAGATGAACCCTGAAACGGCCATGTTGCTCTGCCTTTATCACATTAGATGAACCCTGAAAATAGAAAGAAAAAGCATAACAAATGTACCTGCTATAGACAAAGATATCTAACATCAATATTTCGATCCATTATCAGAATTAAAGAGAATAAATGTTAAGATAACAAAAATGTAAATACATATATCTGTATGTAAAATAACAACTATTAATTTGTAGAATTTTACTGTGTAGACTTTGACTTTTTAGATCAAATATATTAGTTAAATGGCACTCAAATTACCATATTTCAATTTGTCCATTGATGCAAGGTTAAGCAGTGGAAATGAATATGGTCTGCTGCTGAAATTGATGATCTTTTCAGTATTGACATGAATTAACATTGCAGAATTTGCAATGCAAGACATTTATTCTACAGGTCTAACATATTATTATTATGACAACAAAATATAATAAGAAATAAACAATTTATAAATAAAGGGATTCAATCGAACACGCTTTGCATCATTCAGTCAGTAGCTCTTTTTCCCATTGTGAAATAAAAATGACAATGATTTTGGTTGCTGTGAAAACCTATCACCAGGTCACAGTATATATGATTCTCTATTTCAGATAAATTAGTGTAGATGTGGATATAGATATAAAATGTTATATAGATATAACATTTCCCATGCTCTGAGACACAATCACCAGACCATGGCATTTTTAACAGATATGCAGAACTAAGATGTTTATCCTGTTTAGTAAAGCGGTGATCAATGATATTCAGGCACCTAACTCCATTGAGCATCAATCAACAGTTCTGTTGTCTATAACAGAAGTTACAAGGCCATCTCACTGCCTGGGCTGTTTCAGATCCGTTGGAAAGGGGTTCCAGTAAGGTACCTTTTATACGATATGTACTCCTGAGGTTACAATGAAGCGCACTCATGAACAATGGTTGGATTTAGGCGCTCTTGTCTGTCTGGACAGTTTTTTAATCCATTTAGGGGACAAAGACTGGCCATGATCTATTTAAAGTCCTCTTTTGCAGTGTTTTAGTCAGACACAGAATATCATTATCTTCTAATCAAAGATAAATAGCCTATACTCTAAGAAGGGTTCTTCCTTCGTTTGAAGCTCCATATTTGGGTGCAATCTATCGTCATGTAGAATTCTAGAATATAAATCACATTTTATTGGTCACGTAAACATATTTAGCAGATGTAATATACAGACAGTCTGAGAAATCCAGCTAGCACAGTCTGGAAATCCAATCCTCTTCATCGAATCGTCGTCCTCCACTGACAATACCCTTAACAAAATATTCACAAGGCCGTAGATGTCGTAAGAGAAGGAACAAAATGGCTGAGTGATGCAGAACATCCATTGTTTGGTTCTTTTATTTTGGAGCTAATCACTACACACTGCAATTTGCAAACAAATTGGCCAATGACTGAAACATATTGTCCTATACACAACATATATATTGTGTTTGAAATATTAAGTTAATTGGTTCTAAGAGTTTTGAGCTTCAAAACATGACTTATTTCCTTTATATCTCAGTCTAAAGCGAACAAGAGATTTACCTCACATTATGAAGGTTAGAGGTATTCTATTGGAAATGGGCTTGCATTGGTATGGCAAGTGACTTCTGTACACTTCTGTACATTGACTTCTGTACACACTGACTTCTGTACACTGACTTCTGTACACTACTGTACACACTGACTTCTGTACACTGACTTCTGTACACTACTGTACACACTGACTTCTGTACACACTGACTTCTGTACACTACTGTACACACTGACTTCTGTACACACAGACTTCTGTACACAAACAACATTTTGAAGGAAATGCTTTCATTCAACATGAATGACTTTCATAAAAATTGCTTGTATTTTATTTCTTAGTGGTGACTTGCTAAGCCCATTGTCCCAATCCAAATGCCACATTATTTTGCTGTAAATTTAGCTGCGAAAAAGCTATATTGTTGTCTCTACCTTCTTGCCCTTTGTGCTGTTGTCTGTGCCCAATAATGTTTGTACCATGTTTTGTGCTGCTGCCTTATTGTTCTTACCAGGTTGTTGTCATGTTGTGTTGCTACCATGCTGTGTTGTCATGTGCTGCTGCCATGCTATGTTGTTGTCTTAGGTCTCTCTTCATGTAGTGTTGTGGTGTCTCGCTTGTCGGGATGTGTGGTTTGTCTTATATTTTTATTTAATGTATTTTTATTTTCAATCCCAGCCCTCGTCCCCGCAGGAGGCCTTATGCCTTCTGGTAGGCCGTCATTGTAAATAAGAATTTGTTCTTATCTGACTTGCCTAGTTAAATAAAGGTGAAATAAATACAAATAAAAAGATTTTGTGCTAGTACTGTTACAGCAGACTGTTTGACTATCGATGAACAAACTGTATATTTTCCTTCCTTTAGCAGCAGCCAGAAATCACAGTACATGACAGAAGCAGTAAAACAATGAAATGGTGCTATGTAGTGGCACGGCATCCAAAAAATGTATCAAAGCATGACCGGGGGGATGGAAAAATCACCCGGGACGTTGGTGAAAAACAGAAATGCAGTTTTTGTGTTTAGAGAGAAAGAGAAAAGGGCGAGGTGTTCTGAGAGACGGGGGGAATATAATCTCATCATGCTTGGTCCATGGTGCCTATTTACCCAAAATGCAAAGAGGCCAAGTTCTTTAGAACATCCCGCTGTGTCGATTGAAAAGCAGGAACAAATCAAAGACACAACTCATCTGTGTTTATATTTCTCACACAATGACAAAACCCACCCCTTTATATGCCATCTCTTTATTTATCCGTGGATGAAAAATGCACAGCGTTTCCCATCAACTCTTCCCTGTTCTCTTCCCTGTTCTCCACCAATACTATTTGAGCTTATTTATGTATTTTTAATTGTCATTTTCTAAATTGTAGATTGTCCTACTTAAAGGAGCGTGACTCCATGCTTTGTGTGGGGCTCATCTCCATGTTATATGACCACTGTGTGCTTACTCCTCCTTCTTGTGCTGTCTATTGCATGAATTAGTTTGGTACAAATTACCTCTACTGTGTGTCTGTCAATCTCTCTATGTGTCTGTCAGTCTCTTCATGGGGAGCAAAACAAAGAACAGCTGAGACTGTGGAGAGGTAAACAGAGGTTACCCCACCTCTACTGTCACACACACACACACACACACACACACACACACACACACACACACACACACACACACACACACACACACACACACACACACACACACACACACAGAAAAAGCATTGCTAACAAAATGGAGAGAGTCATCGATACAAAACTGACATGTTAGGAGAAAGTGAAAATCATATTTCAGTTAAAAAAATAAAATAATGCTTTAGTTTTGGGCCACTGAAGTCGTTTCAGCAACGCCTGATTTCTCGCTTCAAAATTACTCCCATTTTCAGACAGGCAGACAAAGAGACACATAGCAGAGGGTGAAAGCCGACTGATGTGTCTCCCAGTTTCACTGTGTATGTATGTTAAGGGATGTGGATGGGGGAAGAGGGTTTCTCTGTCTCTCTCTGCCAGCTGTAAGGTTCTGATTCTCAGCATCCCCTTGTTTCACCCCCCTCCCTGCTTAAACCACAATACGCTAAGAGACATTCAGCTAGTTCCAGAATCAGAACGTTCTGGAGAGAATTTGAATGATTGTTTTCCTTTCCTGCACCCCAATAGTTATCATAGACACACTGTCTTTGAACATGCTGGCAGTCAACGGCATGGCACAGGAAAGGGTCCACAGACAGGCTCAACATTGACAAGCCATCTTCCCTTCTTGAAATCCTTTGAAAATATCATTCCCACTGTTTTGATTAGAATATAAGTAGCTTCAATGTAATGCAGCAGTGCTGATCCCTTTTGTATTGCTCCCACATAGGCTATAGGGCATTTAGTAGAGCAGTAGCAAGCAGCCTATTCAGGATTGTGAGATATGTTAGAATGATTAGAAAGGAAAAATGATGCTCACCTTCTTCAGGATGTTACCAGCAAGTGAGATTACCCACTATTCAAGCACTAAGTGGATACAAGGCCTACAAAACCTCAGCATTAACGCCAACATAGACAAAAAAAAGATAAAAATGTTTTTTTTTAAATACATCTAATAAAATAAGATCGAAGAAAGAAAATCTTCTGCCATGTTTGTGTTGAAACAGAGAGGAGCTGAGGAGACACATCTTATCTCATGTGTGATCAACTTTCATGTACATGACAACAGCAAGCAACAGATGCGGGTGTGAGATGTTGTGGGCTTTTGGGGGAGGCTACACCCCAACATTTCAAGCCCCAATTTCTATGGTTTTTATTTATCCCCAATCCTCTTGATGCCAACTGGTGCTGGGAGCAGCACGGAGCAGGACGCTTGTCTCAGCAGGGGCCATTAGACATGGTGTGGTGGCCGACATAAAAGAGTTCACAGCACCCCGACATGGAGGGCTTGGGGGGTGAGGGGAGTGAGAGGGGTGAGAGGGGGTGGAGAGTGACAATGGCCTGAAACTTTCTCTTTTCTATTTTATTCCCAAAGTACAGAAATTTCCATTAAACGACCACTACACTCTATATCCTTTGTGCTAACTCAACATCTGATGCATTTTTGAAAAACGATTAGAGATACTATCAATATTTAATTCTCTGAACTATATGGTACTTATAGTAACATATAGATGAACTCTTAGATAATGCTCAAGGACAGCACTACCTAGACTGGGTAGCTATTTCACATGTTAAGACCTAGGAAGATTAGGGAGACCTGGGCCTGTATCCAGAGTGTCTCAGAGTAGGAGTGCTGATCTAGGATCTGTTTATATAATAATAGTATTAATTATGATAAATGGTAAACTAGAAGGCAACTGACCCTAGATCAACATTTTCTCTGAGATGCTTTGTGGATACGTTTAATGACTTTTCATGTTATGTTTTATGTTTTCCTTATTGTGTGAAATTGGGGTGAATTCTGCCTATCTATTAAACTGACCTGACTCATGGCTCAATATGAAACACTATGTTTAGCATGTGAATGTAAAGGATAAATGAATGGAATGTGAAAACTAAATAGGTAATAATATGATTTCCTGATTCCCCCTCTGCCACAGACATTCATTTGAACTCCTCTGTGACAAATATTATTCGCAGAGAGAACAAGTGGGGAGTGATTGTGTATTGAGTATAACTAATTAAATCTTGCAAATTGCAAATGCCACAGCTCTATTTCTCTCCATACAGCTGACTTTCAACATTATGAATCATGATTGTAGAAATTGCAGTGAGGAGCAGCAGCTGAAAATGAGGAGAAAATGACTTTAATTATATGATGGAAGATACTGGCTATGAATTGAGTGTATGGGTTCTGTCCGTGGCAACAATTGTGTCAGCAGATAGACACATCGATCGTCTTTTATATAGAAGCTGTGGAGGTATATTGACATTGTTCTTAGTCTTAAATTCAACATTTACTTCAATATGTCCTCGCACTGTGTTTTACAGCACCAGACAAAAGATATGACCTTCACCTATTCCACAGAGAATGTCAGGATACTGTAATAATGACATTTCCTAACAATGTTGTGGTTGACAGACATACAAGATTTAAAAAACGACTGCTGACAAACATAAGTAGTCAATTGTAAATTGTTAGAAGTGAGTAGGAAGGATGGGTAAAAGATATATATTCATCCAGGTGAGTCTCATTGAAATACTATGGATATCTCTTTTATATTGAAATACTATGGATATCTCTTTCACATTATAAAACCATGGATATCTATTTTACATTAAAATACTATGGATATCTATTTTACATTATAATACCATGGATATATCTTTTACATTGAAATACTATGGATATATCTTTTACATTGAAATACTATGGATATCTATTTTACATTATAATACTATGGATTTCTTTTTTACATTATAATAATATGGATATCTATTTTACGACATTCACCATCACGTCATACCCTCACACCCTTCATCTTCCTCAATGAAAAGTAAGTTAATCACATCACATTGCTGTAAGCAGCTAGAAATGCACCATAGTAAACCTCTCCAGCCTCTACACTTCCAAATCATTTGTAGGGATGCAAAAACCTGGTAACTTTCTGCAAAAGATTCCCTCCTAATTCCGGGTATCTTCCAACCAGGACTTCTGGAAAACCGGGGGAACTTTTTTAAATGACTAGAACTTTGCAACGCAAGCACAAGTTTTCTAACTTCTCCCTGAATCGCAAAAGTTTTGCAATGAACATGACTTATTTCTTTCATTGATGTACAGCAGACCATCTGACTCTTAGACAGCTGATTGTTTGTTTGAGTCTTTCATATATCTCAATCTTTGTAAGCATCATGTAATTGTTCCTGTCTGAAGCCCAATATGGCTGCCTGCACATCCATGTGTGGCTTTGTGCTTCCATCTTCTGTTCTGTCCCCAGCCGCACACACACAGCAGGGGGTTCCCAATTACCACCACTACTGATTAAAACACACTCATGGACAGAAATCTAATTGGCTTCCAGTGAGGAGAACTGGTCATTTCAGCTAGCTAGCTAGCTATAGCGACATGAAAGATAATTGTTAAGTTAAAACCAAGGGCACTCCTCGTTTCCTTCCTCCCTCCATCCCTCCATCACCTCCATCCCTCCATCCCTCCATCTCTCCATCTCTCATCCCTCCATCCCTCCATCTCTCCATCCCTCCATCTCTCCATCACCTCCATCCCTCCATCTCTCCATCTCTCCATCTCTCCATCCCTCCATCCCTCCATCTATCCATCTCTCCATCCCTCCATCCCTCCATCCCTCCATCTATCCATCCCTCCATCCCTCCATCACCTCATCCCTCCATCCCTCCATCTCTCCATCCCTCCATCTCTCCATCCCTCCATCTCTCCATCCCTCCATCTCTCCATCTCTCCAGTCAACATTTCCTTCTTCTAGCAACAGATGGAATGAGCTTGGAGTTAACGATTGTTGTTACACTGCTAACTCTACCTGTTGTTGCCGCCACAATCTTGGTCTTATGAGATAAGATAATGGGGGGAAGGAAGAGAGAATACATTTGAACATAACTACAGAGATGTCTTATTCTCATTGAACCCAATTCACTGTGTTTCACTTATCGTCTCAACAGCTGTTTACAAGATACACACACATTCCCTCTATATCTCAGTTTCTTCTCTACTTGTTGTTATTGTTGTTGTTGTTGTCCCCCTCTCTCTTTGCAGAGACACAGGCCTGATAAAGCTGATTGGTTAGGGCTGAGCGAGGAAGAGGGGAGGAAAGGGGGAGGCAGAGGGAGACTGGGGGAAGCTTCAGGACTGATGACATTTGTCCATGGGTTTTGTAGAGGGACTCCCTGCTGTGTTCACACTAACCTCAAAGTGAGTTTGTTCAGTCAGTGAAGGCAGCAGCTCCAACTGAACACTCAGTCCACCCAACCCCCATACTGCCTCCTCATATGAACTGATGCTAACTTTAACATGTACACACTTGGAAACACACACACACACACACACACACACACACACACACACACACACACACACACACACACACACACACACACACACACACACACACACACACACACACACACACACACACACACACACACACACACACACACACACACACACACACACACACACACACACACACACACACACAGCTAACTCGAAATGGCTGCTATTTAGTCATGATCATTAGGAGATCATAATTAGACATATTAGTCTTATAATGTATTATAACTGGATCACCAGCAAAGTGTTATATTCTAGCTACAGAACGATATTAGCGAACGAGGATAACAACAAATATTTTGGCACATACGAGAACGACGAGGAAGTGAAGGAAAATTCTAATTCAAATTGAAACCCAGACAGACTTTAATGCCTCAAGCCAATCAGCTACTTTCATACAGTCCTCTAAGAGAATGAGATGATATCTACACAAAGTGACTTTGTAGTGGCAGGGGAGAGAATATCAGCAGGGCTCAGTGCCTGGACCCCCTGCTGTTTTTAATCAATAACATTAGAATGCCTGGAACTGGTCACTCACAACTGTAATCTGCTTTCATTCTGCATGCTACCTTGGGATTAGAGGCTGTTAGCACCCCCCCCCCCCCCCAATCCCCCCCACACACACACACAGCTCACACCCCTTCTCAAACAAACATACAACCCCACTGCACAGTAACACACATACCCAAGTGCACACTCACACACTCACACGTCATACACACATACACACTCATACATACACTACAGTGTTGTGTGTTGGATAGCGTAGTTGTGCACCGCCACACATGAAGTGAGAAGGGTAGTAATTAATGCAGGCCCTCTGGGATCTCTGTTGGCTAGATTCAGAATAGCAGAGTTAGTTTGTAGCCTACTGTATCGATTCACCACTCTGCCTCATGCCCCTGAAACAAAATGGAGGGAAGGAAGAGGAGAAGTAGAACAGGAGGAGAAAATAAAGAAGCGAAAGAGAGGGAGACAGCTAGGAAGAGAGGGAGACCGCTAGGAAGAGAGGGAGACCGCTAGGAATAGAGGGAGACCGCTAGGAAGAGAGGGAGACCGTGAGGAAGAGAGGGAGACAGCTAGGAAGAGAGGGAGACCGTGAGGAAGAGAGGGAGACAGCTAGGAAGAGAGGGAGACCGCTAAAAGAGAGGGAGACCGCTAGGAAGAGAGGGAGACCGCTAGGAAGCGAGGGAGACAGCTAGGAAGAGAGGGAGACCGCTAGGAAGAGAGGGAGACCGCTAGGAAGAGAGGGAGACCGCTAGGAAGAGAGGGAGACAGCTAGGAAGAGAGGGAGACAGCTAGGAAGAGAGGGAGACTGCTAGGAAGAGAGGGAGACCGCTAGGAAGAGAGGGAGACCGCTAGGAAGAGAGGGAGACCGCTAGGAAGAGAGGGAGACCGTGAGGAAGAGAGGGAGACAGCTAGGAAGAGAGGGAGACCGTGAGGAAGAGAGGGAGACAGCTAGGAAGAGAGGGAGACCGCTAGGAAGAGAGGGAGACCATGAGGAAGAGAGGGAGACAGCTAGGAAGAGAGGGAGACAGCTAGGAAGAGAGGGAGACTGCTAGGAAGAGAGGGAGACCGCTAGGAAGAGAGGGAGACCATGAGGAAGAGAGGGAGACAGCTAGGAAGAGAGGGAGACAGCTAGGAAGAGAGGGAGACTGCTAGGAAGAGAGGGAGACCGCTAGGAAGAGAGGGAGACCGTGAGGAAGAGAGGGAGACAGCTAGGAAGAGAGGGAGACCGTGAGGAAGAGAGGGAGACAGCTAGGAAGAGAGGGAGACCGCTAGGAAGAGAGGGAGACCACTAGGAAGAGAGGGAGACCGCTAGGAAGCGAGGGAGACAGCTAGGAAGAGAGGGAGACCGCTAGGAAGAGAGGGAGACCGCTAGGAAGAGAGGGAGACCGCTAGGAAGAGAGGGAGACCGCTAGGAAGAGAGGGAGACCGTGAGGAAGAGAGGGAGACAGCTAGGAAGAGAGGGAGACAGCTAGGAAGAGAGGGAGACCGTGAGGAAGAGAGGGAGACAGCTAGGAAGAGAGGGAGACAGCTAGGAAGAGAGGGAGACTGCTAGGAAGAGAGGGAGACCGCTAGGAAGAGAGGGAGACCGTGAGGAAGAGAGGGAGACAGCTAGGAAGAGAGGGAGACCGTGAGGAAGAGAGGAGACCGCTAGGAAGAGAGGGAGACCGTGAGGAAGAGAGGGAGATAGCTAGGAAGAGAGGGAGACTGCTAGGAAGAGAGGGAGACAGCTAGGAAGAGAGGGAGACAGCTAGGAAGAGAGGGAGACTGCTAGGAAGAGAGGGAGACAGCTAGGAAGAGAGGGAGACCGCTAGGAAGAGAGGGAGACAGCTAGAAAGAGAGGGAGACAGCTAGGAAGAGAGGGAGACCGTGAGGAAGAGAGGGAGACCGCTAGGAAGAGAGGGAGACAGGAAGAGAGGGAGACAGAAAGGCAGACAGGGTATGAATAAATGTTAGGGAGACAGAATGGGGACAGGGTATGAGTGAGGTTAGGGAGACAGAATGGGGACAGGGTATGAGTGAGGTTTGGGAGACGGTATGAGTGAGGTTAGGGAGACAGAACGGGAGACAAGGTATGAGTGAGGTTAGGGAGACAGAATGGCAGACAGGGTATGAGTGAGGTTAGGGAGACAGAATGGGAGACAGGGTATGAGTGAGGTTAGGGAGACAGAATGGGAGACAGGGTATGAGTGAGGTTAGGGAGACAGCATGGGGACAGGGTATGAGTGAGGTTATGGAGACAGAA